>NC_047015.1:40833723-41001616 GCF_902652985.1 Pecten maximus | reverse complement strand
CGGGAAGGTTTATATACAATATACCTGACTAAGGTTTATATACAATATACCTGGCTAAGGTTTATATACAACATACCTGGCTAAGGTTTATATACAATATACCTGGCTAAGGTTTATATACAACATACCTGGCTAAGGTTTATATACAACATACCTGACTAAGGTTTATATACAATATACCTGGCTAAGGTTTATATACAACATACCTGGCTAAGGTTTATATACAATATACCTGGCTAAGGTTTATATACAACATACCTGGCTAAGGTTTATATACAACATACCTGGCTAAGGTTTATATTGAACATACCTGGCTAAGGTTTATATAGAACATACCTGGCTAAGGTTTATATACAACATACCTGACTAAGGTTTATATACTATACCTGACTAAGGTTTATATACAATATACCTGGCTTAGGTTTATATAAAATTAGGTTTATATACAATATACCTGGCTTAGGTTTATATAAAATTAGGTTTATATACAATATACCTGGCTTAGGTTTATATACAACATACCTGGCTAAGGCTTATATGGAAATCCGTGGCACGAATTTTTCATCGGCAAAAACAAAACCATAAATACCGATGCACAAAATCTTCCCTTTTGTACGTTAGATATAACTATATCCACTTAAGGATTGAATAATGTTATGTTGAGGTGTATGGGGGTATAAACCTCAATAGGTCTTGAGACAAATTTTATGAACTAAGTAGATGTCATTTCGCACTTTCATAATCAGCTTTATTAGTCTAATCATGTAATATCATATTTTTATGAAACGATACTTCCTCAATACGAATAATATCATATCAACATTTTCTTAAAATGCTTAAAAGGTCAATTGCATACAAATGCTACATTTCAGTACATTATAAACGTGCTTCTGAAGCAACTAAGTCCCTTAATGCCCTTTCAAATCTAAAGTCTTTAACAGGAAATAAATAATTTATTATGATTAACAACTCCCGGTTCTTGTTATCTTGTTAAAGACCACAATCATTGCAGGGATTTTATGCGATACTCACATTTACAATACATATCCATTGTATGGTGTTGATGATTATGATACGATTGATAATGATAATTATGATTAATTATGATTAATTATGATAATTATGATTAATTTCGATAGATGAATATTTTCTTCCGCTCTCATGTGCATATTGCATATCATGTACAACATTAAATGGTTAATTTATCAATCCATAGATCTACATAAACACGAAGACATTATATTACAATAAATTTAGTAAATTGTAACAGAATTTATAGATTATACACGACATGCTACACTAACAGGTTTCCAATCTTTCGCCTGTTATGTGTTCACACTCACATTGTCTGTAACAGCGGAAGGAGAAACCGTGCATCGTTTGATGTTCACTTTGGAATCCAGCTTGTCAACTGGTGGTTCACACATACAAAGTACACCAATACATTATTTGACGTATCCTGGGAGAGGGTGTTCACATACATGTACATTGTTTTATACAAACCGAAAGTTCACGAGTATATCATAAGATGTATACTGGGAGAGGGCGCTATGTACAATGGTTTATGTTAACAAGGGACCGCTGTAGCCGAGTGGTTAAGGTGTCCCGACACTTAATCACTAGCCCTCCACCTCTGGGCGCGAGTTTGAAATCCACTCCAAGGGTAAGATGTTGTTCAGACATACTTGTACACTGTTTAACGTCCTTTGAGACATTCGAACGTTTCTAATTTTTAAATCCATTAGAAATTACATTGATATGCTCTCGTTGGAGGTTCGTAATTATCTTTGTACCGCAGTTCATTAACAGATACACTAATTACCCTTTACAGCAGAGAATTCCAACATGTCTTCAGTAATTGAAGTTGGAAGGTCTTGTGGGAGGAAACCGGGAAACCCAGATAAAACTCACGTGGGCGAGCAGATGACTCATACCCTTTTTACGTCCGATCGGGGAATCGAACCCCGGCCGCCTAGGTGAAAGGCAAACGTGTAACCATTGTGCCGCTATGGTCAATAAATAGAAGTATGGACCATTTTATCTAAATGATTCCACCGTTGAAGATTCTGGAATTGTACCACATGTTTGAAAGTCCTGTAGAATCACAGTGTAGCCGTTAAAATTTGAGTGGATACAGTTGCCGTTTGGACGCTGACCATCATCTTGTGTATCCTCTCCATCCACGACAACAGGCACGTTTTTCGACTGCTGCGCACAGACTAGGACGATACAGAACAGAGACGTCAGGTATGACATCAATCCTCCCACACCGATAATGGCGATTGAGTAAGGTGTCCACACCTCGAAATGAAACTCGTTGTCCTCGTACAACTCCATCTGACCATTGATAGCTGCCATTTTCAGTATGAGGACGGTAACCAGATTAGCTGAAAGTATATATTACGATGAGCTTACGTAGTACAACAACTTGTATTGATGTTTATTTGTAGCAAGAAAAATATTAAAATAAATTAAACTGGAGAGTTTGCCACTATGGAACTCAAGTCTACCTTGATGGATCTTGTTTCACCATCTGTTTTCCCATAGACTAAAATATACCTTGATGAACCATGTTTCCCATAGACTAAAATATTCCTTGATGAACCATGTTTCCCATAGACTGAAATATACCTTGATGAAGTGTTTCACATAGACTAAAATATACCTTGATGAACCATGTTTCCCATAGACTAAAATACACCTTTATGAACCATGTTTCCCAAAGACTGAAATATACCTTGATGAACTATGTTTCACATAGACTAAAATATACCTTGATGAACCATGTTTCCCATAGACTAAAATACATGTTTCCCATAGACTAAAATATACCTTGATGAACCATGTTTCCCATAGACTGAAATATACCTTGATGAACCATGTTTCCCATAGACTGAACTTTATCTTGATGAACCATGTTTCCCATAGACTGAACTTTATCTTGATGAACCATGTTTCCCATATACTGAAATATGCCTTGGTGAATCATGTTTCACATAGACTGAACTCTATTTTGATGAACCATGTTTCACATAGACTAAAACATTCCTTGATGAACCATGTTTCACATAGACTGAACTCATCTTGATGAACCATGTTTCACATAGACTAAAATATACCTTGATGAACCATGTTTCCCATAGACTGAACCCTACCTTGATGAACTATGTTTCACATAGACTAAACTATACCTTGATGAACCATGTTTCCCATAGACTAAAATATACATTGGTGAACCATGTTTCACATAGACTAAAATATACCTTGGTGAACCATGTTTCACATAGACTAAAATATACCTTGATGAACCATGTTTCACATAGACTAAAATATACATTGGTGAACCATGTTTCACATAGACTAAAATATACCTTGATGAACCATGTTTCACATAGACTAAAATATTCCTTGATGAACCATGTTTCACATAGACTAAAATATTCCTTGATGAACCATGTTTCACATAGACTAAAATATTCCTTGATGAACCATGTTTCACATAGACTGAACTCTATCTTGATGAACCATGTTTCACATAAAGCTAAAATATACCTTGGTGAACCATGTTTCACATAGACTAAAATATTCCTTGATGAACCATGTTTCACATAGACTGAACTCTATTTTGATGAACCATGTTTCCCATAGACTGAAATATTCCTTGATGAACCATGTTTCACATCGACTGAACTCTATCTTGATGAACCATGTTTCACATAGACTGAAATATTCCTTGATGAACCATGTTTCACATAGACTGAACTCTTTCTTGATGAACTGTTTCCCATAGACTGAACCCTATCTTGATGAACCATGTTTCCCATAGACTAAAATATTCCTTGTTGAACTATGTTTCACATCGACTGAACCCTATCTTGATGAACCATGTTTCAGATAGACTAAAATATACCTTGGTGAACCATGCTTCCCATAGACTAAAATATTCCTTGATGAACCATGTTTCCCATAGACTAAAATATACCTTGATGAACCATGCTTCCCATAGACTAAAATATTCATTGATGAACCATGTTTCTCATAGACTGAACTCTATCTTGATGAACCATGTTTCACATAGACTGAACTCTATCTTGATGAACCATGTTTCACATAGACTGAACTCTATCTTGATGAACCATGTTTGACATAGACTAAAATATACCTTGGTGAACCATGTTTCACATAGACTGAAATATTCCTTGATGAACCATGTTTCACATAGACTGAACTCTATCTTGATGAACCATGTTTCCCATAGACTGAAATATACTTTGGTGAACCATGTTTCACATAGACTGAACTCTATCTTGATGAACCATGTTTCCCATAGACTGAAATATTCCTTGATGAACCATGTTTCACATCGATTGAACCCTATCTTGATGAACTATGTTTCACATAGACTAAAATATACCTTGATGAACCATGCTTCCCATAGACTAAAATATTCATTGATGAACCATGTTTCTCATAGACTGAACTTTATCTTGATGAACCATGTTTCCCATAGACTGAACTCTATCTTGATGAACCACTGAAGTCTACCATTGTGAGTCTTGTTCCCTAAGACTGAAATCTACCCCATAAGCTGACTTGAACCTGTGGTAAATCGTCTTTTCCCATAGAATGAAGTCTACCTTGTTGAATCATACTAATCTTTATGTGGTCTAATTGATGAATATTGTGTTTCCCTAAACTAAAATCTACACTAATAAACTTGTTTCCCCCTTTAGACTGATGACAAACATTTAAATTCGCTTTTAGGTATAAAGGAAGTCATCAGTTTATTAAAGGTCACACGTCATATTAACGCTATAACTTACCTGAGACTAGGTGACAAAAGAGCCCAGCGGTAAATACGTCATAACTTACCCGAGACAAGGTGACAGAAGAGCCCAGCGGTAAGTACGTCATAACTTACCTGAGACTAGGTGACAGAAGAGCCCAGCGGTAAATACGTCATAACTTACCTGAGATTAGGTGACAGAAGAGCCCAGCGGTAAATACGTCATAACTTACCTGAGATTGGATGACGGAAGAGCCCAGCGGTAAATACGTCATAACGTACCCGAGACAAGGTGACGGAAGAGCCCAGCGGTAAGTACGTCATAACTTACCTGAGACTAGGTGACAGAAGAGACCAGCGGTAAATACGTCATAACTTACCTGAGACTAGGTGACAGAAGAGCCCAGCGGTAAATACGTCATAACTTACCTGAGACTAGGTGACAGAAGAGCCCAGCGGTAAGTACGTCATAACTTACCTGAGACTAGGTGACGGAAGAGCCCAGCGGTAAATACGTCATAACTTACCTGAGACTAGGTGACAGAAGAGCCCAGCGGTAAATACGTCATAACTTACCTGAGACTAGGTGACGGAAGAGCCCAGCGGTAAATACGTCATAACTTACCTGAGACTAGGTGACGGAAGAGCCCAGCGGTAAGTACGTCATAACTTACCTGAGACTAGGTGACGGAAGAGCCCAGCGGTAAGTACGTCATAACTTACCTGAGACTAGGTGACGGAAGAGCCCAGCGGTAAATACGTCATAACTTACCTGAGACTAGGTGACGGAAGAGCCCAGCGGTAAATACGTCATAACTTACCTGAGACTAGGTGACGGAAGAGCCCAGCGGTAAATACGTCATAACTTACCTGAGACTAGGTGACAGAAGAGCCCAGCGGTAAGTACGTCATAACTTACCTGAGACTAGGTGACAGAAGAGCCCAGCGGTAAGTACGTCATAACTTACCTGATATTAGGTGACGGAAGAGCCCAGCGGTAAATACGTCATAACTTACCTGAGACTAGGTGACGGAAGAGCCCAGCGGTAAATACGTCATAACGTACCCGAGACAAGGTGACGGAAGAGCCCAGCGGTAAGTACGTCATAACTTACCTGAGACTAGGTGACAGAAGAGCCCAGCGGTAAATACGTCATAACTTACCTGAGACTAGGTGACAGAAGAGCCCAGCGGTAAATACGTCATAACTTACCTGAGACTAGGTGACGGAAGAGCCCAGCGGTAAATACGTCATAACTTACCCGAGACTAGGTGACAGAAGAGCCCAGCGATGCCCAGCCCCTTCTTTGAAGCTTTGGTCTTGTTGAAGGTTATGAGAAGGACAAGTCCAACCAATGCACAGAATAACGTGATGATCGACTCTACCTGTATCTCAATGTTCCAGCTCATACCCCTGGCTATCACCGTGAAATGAAGGATAACAAAGGTTCCATCAGAGACAACATGACAATGTAGATATAATTATGTTGATATTACATGTGGAGCTACCTAGGCTAACAAAACTCTTTTAACTACACCTGAATATCGTATTTTCATATGTTCAAACGTAGGTCGTAGGCTAACGAAGTCATGAACAGATTGTTTTAAGCATATTTAACATTTTTAAAGTCAATATTGCGTTTTGATTACTCCTGACCAAGCCATACTGATGTCTTTATTGTATAACGTCTTGTAGTTCAAATGTGTCACGGGTCTAAGAGTGGCCTCAACAGTGTTCAGTAAATATCTCCGAGGTTTACTTAACAAAGGTACGAAATAACACAAACACTATCAATCTGTTGAAGTTTACTTGGACGAGACACACAAATACGCTCTGTGTTTGTTTCACCATCAATGTATGTGTTTATCAAATATGCCAACGAGCATGGAAAGGAATGAAACATATGTCATAATTCGTTTGTAAACAATACGCTTTAGGAGTTGTACATTATGTTATCAGTCCAAATACGTGTGATTATTGTTTGGTATGGTTTTGTATTGTTTGACGTCCGATCAACAGCTATGGTCATTTAAGGACGTTCTCTCCTGTTTGCGAGATGCATGTGTAAAGTGTGTGCGTGCTTTAGGAGGCTGCGATGAGCACGGAACTGATGCTACCCCATCGATGCATGTTGCCAAAGACACGCAACAGGACACCACCCGATCACTTTATACACACAACCGAGAACTTAGCCGGATAAGTAACTAACTCTCTATGCCTGCGAAGAGTTATTTCTGGTCCATATTCTGTATGAAGGAGACCACATTCTACAGGTCAATTTCTAAACGTAAATATTAAGTATTACGAGAGCATATATAGGAACACCATAGCACAATGGGACCGCCTCCCTATCTGTCCCGAGGTTGTGTCCTTGGGAAAGACACTTTTCCCCGGATTGCTCTGGGTGGCATGCGACGGGCCTCCCGTATGTTGTTCAATGAGATAGCCACAAACTACTACAAGAAGACCCCGCCTCAAAACGACACTGGCTGTTCATGGGGCGATTACCCCAGCAACATATAAACAAACAGGCAAACGAATCCTATCACAACCGCAACACTTACAGTATTCGAAACCAAAGTTACCAGTATCACTTATAATCTATCTGGATTTTGCTTCCTTCTCATAAAAGCATTTTGATAAAAGAAAAATCTCTACTGTTAATCGATATAATGTAAAGACCACGTCTGTATACCTACACAGATGTTTGTGGACCATGTTCTGTTCAGACTTGTCCATACCGTCTTGTATACTGGTCAGCACACACAGCTGACTCGTGCAGGCCCTCGCGAAAAACACGCTCACGTACACCGTCACCTCTCGGTCCTAGAAGTATCCAAAAATGTAGGTTATTCTCCATTAAAATAGCATTATTGAACACTTCTTCCTCGTCTTTATTCAAAACAGATTATCTATGATGTCATTTGTTTACCATGTGGCGTTTTTCATCTGTGCCAGTCAGAAATCGATAGCCATTTACAGGTACCGTATAAGGGGTTATTTTTACTGCTGCTACGGTTTTTAATAAAAAAATGTTTTTAAATTTTGTGTGTTTATATCTTACGTATTTAATATTTGGTAGTAGAAAAGTAAACACAAGTAAAAATTATATATGGCGCAACAAAATGCTGCTTTCATTTGATTTTATCCTACACATCTGACTTACAAACATCTAAATTTCTTAGTTATATGATCAAACGCATTTCAATTCATATAAGATTTTTTTTTGCTTGCCATGATTACGAAAAATGAAAACTTTCGACTCGTTTCATATAATCTCATAGGAAATGAAAACTCATTTGGGTATTTTCAAAATATTTGGTATTGTTTTTCATTATTATGAGGAAGGAATACATCTCCAAAATACAAGATTTAATATAGTCGATTGAAATCAAGAATGCTTTTGCATATTTATATACAATACGAAACTTTACATACTTTACAATACTAACACCTTCAAAAAGTTCAAGCTTCCCTTTTTATCTTTTAAATTTTAAGCGACTCAATAATTAACTGCATCCCGAAAAAATTCTCTTTTGCTCCGTCTCTATAGTTGGCACGTAAGTGTTGGTCTTCTAAGCGATCATGCTTTCATTTGTTTGTAATCTATACCGTGGATGTCATTTGATGCATTTTCGTGATAAGTCGTGAATACTCTGTCATCTTTGATGTTTGGGATTTTGTAGAGATGCTGGATAATTAAAACGAAATCGTCTTATGAGAAACATCACAGAGCAATCCGATACTTATCCTCTGACCTTATGATTGAAGTTCCATATCGAAGTGTCTTTGGGTGTTACCCTGACAACCAGCCAGCCGGGAGTGGCGAAGCCAATCGTGAGGAGTGACAGCGACAACGCGGCACATCCACAAGCAACGTGAACGATCAAGCGTATGTTATAGGCCATTGTGACGTCAATGTTTCTCACCTGTAACAATAAAAATAGACAGAATATGTTACATCACTCAGGTAGCAGTTTAGAGTTAGTGTTTTAAAGCCACATTCTCCAGAAGAAACATATATCAATGTTTACATTTTGAGCTTTTTACAGTTTTCGGACTTGATACATGCCTAACAGATTATCATGAATCAGAAACTGAAAGAAAATGTGTATTTATGAAAGTATACGGGGAATTCCCTAAAATAATAACTGTGGCTGCCGGACCAGGTTTCTCTGAAAATTAGTCCCACAATGCAACGGCGGGTTTTACTGTCCATACAAAATGGCGGAACGCCGAAAGCTTGGACCTGTGAAAACGCAGACAGATTCTTCCAAAAAAGACGCAAAAGTGAGTGGAATCGGCAAAACCCGAGAATTTCCTCGTTGGAACTAAGCGAGAGAAGAAAAGGGAATAGACTCGAATTCCGATTTTGCCGGATGTCTATCGGATTGCTGGGTAGCTTTTGAACATTTCAACCTCACTGATCTAAAATTTTATCGATGTTTTGTTGTATGCATATTGCTACATTTTGAAATTAAGTATTTAATTAAATGTAAAATATATTTGTTTATTTTGTTCAGTTATTACGCGAATATTCTGTTAATATATTATATGTTTAAATGAAAGCATTATTAGGCAAAGTTCACGTATGCTCGATATGTAAACAACGGCTATGTGTGTAGTTTATGTGCGGTGCACGTTGTTATAGCCTCGTTTTCGGCTCTGTGACAAATCTCGCGATAAATATAAATGCGGCAAGTTATAATTATTTTTATACACTGATGTCTCAAGAACTCCTCCGGTCAAGCGTCCAGTCCAGTGGTCATTTTACTGTTAGGAGAGCATGAATGAACATCTTGGATTGCCACTAATACATGTGTGCAACTAGAATTTTAGGTTGTTTGGGAGTATATGGCTTTAAGTCTGTTTGCATTTTGATTGCTGAGTAAGTTCGTCTAAGAATACGAACGTGCAAGCGAACCCGCAGCACCCAAAAACAATACGACGTACAAAAACGGTAGGTGGGCAAATATAAACAAATTACATACTGGCGCCGAAACCCTTGGAAAGCACAAGAAACACGATGTAATTGTGCTCCTAGAGGCCAAGCGCCTTACCACCAAATACTGGACACATTGTAAGCATCGAAATAGGAAACTTCTTAAAGTTTCATGTATCGATGCAGCCGAAAAAGTTAACATTTTAAAGCATCCTGTGCAAGGAATGATACCTTCTGTCTTCATTGCGTGATTCAAAAGAGGCGACTAAATTTTGGATTTTCTTTCTAAATCTCTTTTTATTAATTCCTGATGTCTTTCTTGAAGCGTGCATTGCCTCTCGTTTGGCCTTCCGATGATCGTTTGCCTCTGTGAGGAAGGCTGTTTGTACCCTGGCCGTGACTCAACATTGTGGGAGTGGGACGACTGAGCCCCGTTCGATTTGCACTCTTCTCATTCTAGAATATATCTTCCGGTCACTCGATCTGAAGCTCTTCTGCTTCTGGAAGATCTTCTACCTCTTCCGTCTCGAAGCTGGAAGATTTATCTTCCAAGATGGCGGCGACCATGTTTTAAGTGTGCGAGTGATGAGTTTCACTAGAGAAGGATTTATAACACATACATGCACATGTTTGTGTCATCGTGTTTGAGAAAACTTAAAAACTTGTTTATTTTTTGTTTTATTCTCCCGGTTTACTCGATTTACATATAACGGAATACGATCTTCTTAGAAAGCTTCTCTTCTTAGAAGAGTGCAAATCGAGTGGGGCTCTGGCTTGCCTGTTGTCAGTATACTTAGTATATGTGGCCGTACCATACGCACTCCACTCCCTTCACGCACTCGGGAGAGATAATAAAAAACCAAACCAAACCGATCGAACGTGAAAAGATATGGGTTCCCCTTCCCGACCACGTAGATTTTCTCCTTGTTCTTCCCCTATGTAGATTCCTCGAGCGCTTCCTTTTGAGGAAACAAGAGCGATAATGAATAGAATATGTTTATAGTTTGTGATGTCATTATTGGTTTTCTTTCTTTTGTTTTCCGTAGAAACCAGATTTAGCTCAGCTGCTCGGGGAAGAGCAAGTGTGAGCCTATGCCGAGATGCGGCGTCTGTCGTCCGCCCGGCCGGCGTCAACATTTCACTTAAAAAACTTCTTCTCAATATAAACAAGGGGCTTATAGAGACCTAATATTCACCGTATGTGGCATGCTGGGATGTTGGGCTACCAAGTTTGCTCAAATGAATGAACTTGACCTACAGTTGAGTGTAGACTAAAGGTTACACAAAGTGCACTCCGAGTGCACTCCGTTTGGACTCCAAGTAAACTTGGAGTGCACTCGGAGTGCACTCCAAGTTTACCTGGAGTCCTATCAGGCCCCAATCCTACCTGGGTCCACATGTATCACATGTACCTGTAACCAAGTACATATATACATAATGTTTATAGATAGATGTACAGTGTATACTCATATACATTTTGACTATATATACTGTTTTATCTTTGTATATATCATCTTATTATTTTGTTGGTTCATTTTTCATTGGTTAACTAACAGCATCTAATATAATTTATTTTTTTCTATTACTTAACCCTATGTAAAATAAATAGATCTTGCACTTCGTTGAAAATGTATGATAGCATTCCTTTGATTTGAAGAGTTTTAACAAGCCACGTCAATTAGTAGAAAATTGGCTATAAACAAAAATGTAGCAAGTTGTGTGTGCAGTTCTCTCAAAATGTAGAGTTTGATTGTGTACTGGACATTACTTGTACTCGAAGTACTAAGTACTGTTTTTAATGAATTTCAAATACTTATCTTCCAACAGTTTATATTTATCTTAACATACAATAAAAAAGAAAGGTTTTTTTTTTTTTACACCTTGATAGCATATTCCTGATCTAATGTCTAATTTTGATTTACAGTTTAACATCAGACTTACATTTCTATTTGGTAAACCAACTTTATTTTTGTTATGCCTGCCTCATTAAATCCCGGTCATACATGGAGTTCTTTTAACAGTTATATCGGATATATCCTCCTCCTCCTCCTCCCCCCCCCCCCCCCCCCCCCCCCCAACTTCCAGGTCAATATTTACCTGTATATCAAGCGTGATTACAGGGATGTGGAGAAAAGACAGACTTACACTGACCCCAATAATGACCCCTTCCTCCAAGTTTACCTCATAAGGTGTGAAGATCTGGACAGGTGTACACACGGTCATCTAACTAGATAAAGACCCCCTTAATTGTTAGATGGAAACTGGTCATCACACCTTACCTTTACCTAGCCAGAGTTTCCTCTGGCATTGACACCATGTCTGGTATGGTGTCAGGGCTAGAGGAAATTTAACTCAGGCGGACCTATACCAAGGTCATATAGAATATAGGTACACCCTTGTGACGGTTGATATCTGACACCTTTGAAATCATATGATTGTCCATTCCTATTACAGTATTATTAAAACAGTTATAAGTCAATATACAAAAAAAAATATTTGAATTTTTTTTTTATTTCAAACTGGTACTATTACTTAATGTCTTTGATATTATAATGGAAGTATGTATAGAGTATTAGAGGTCAATATGTAAATCAACATAGATTAATATAATTTTCATGTGTGAGTTAAGTAAATACTTATCAAACATTCCATACACCAACTGCAGCGGGCCTTATTCAATTTTTTTTTTAAAGTTTGAACATTTAACTTTATGATTTTATAATTGGCTTGAACAACCATTGTACATTCATGACCTGTATCTGTTACATACAATGTATGAGTGACACATATCATGATAGATATTGACTGAATGGGAATATAGAAAACGATGTAGTTCCAACAGGTCAGTTTTACAGGTAAATGGTACATAGGTTGCCGTGTCCAACTGCCCTGAGGCAAATTTTACCTCAGGCTCTATAATCTTATTTCCTGGACGAGAACAATGTGTACTTATTACGGGTATAAGGCTATAGGTTGGTTTTGGGAAATGGTGAATTTACATTCATTATACCATTTTGAATTACACTGATTTTTTTTTTTTTTTTTACTTTAATCTGTTTCTTTACAATTAATTTTTTAAAGCAATGTCTTTATATTTTTGAATATAACAAGATAAGAACTGCATGATTTCTTAATTTGATTTGCATTAATTTTTTTTGAACTTATATCATTCAACATTGTACGTCTACATACCGGACACCTGTATAAACCAGCCAATACGTTTGGTCTCAATGACTTACGGTTTAGACAGGTTACATTGTAATTAGAAACACCTTATTTTTACTTTCTAATTTCAGTAAAGAATGACTTCATTTCAATAGAGTTTGTCTTCTTAAACCTGTTAACCAATTTGTTAATGGTTTTACAACTTATCTTGACATTTCCACCTTAATTACACTGGTATTTCGTTTATACATATAATTTTGGTCTGGTTAAGGCCTCTGAAATGGAGAGCTACAATCCTTTCCTTCAAGTCAGGAGATAATCTTCTGTTCTGTTAATTGGCCTGAGGTTATAACACTGTGACCCTGCTTTGCACAGCTTCATCCTTTGAAGCCATACAGTGACAGTATTGACACAGGTATTTCTGTGAACCCAGGACAGTACCTGTAGCTGGCTCCTAAAACTCACCTGGCACAGTATCAGGGGTACCCGGTGTCAGGCCAGAGTCAGTCATGCATGACCAATGATAATAGCAATTAAACAGATACTGTCATTCATTATGGGTAGTCCAGAACTACATACTTGTGTGTACGTTATGTCATAATATTAATTTAACTAGGTAATGCTCGTAAATATGTACAGTTGTAAATGTATATTTTTCTAATGATGCATTTAAATATATAAACTAAAATGATTGGTTATTTTATAATTACTTGCCTGAATTGAGTACATATTATTATGTAGAGAATGTCTTATATAAAAAACACATAATTCATTAAATACTGTAAACTTTCAATATTTTGAATAATCAATAACATAATATAGATATATTATCTGAACTTCCTTTACAGTCATGATATATGAACAGTAATAAATATTCTAATTGAAATAATAAGCAATTAACTTTCATAGAAACCTGATTATAGCATAAATTGTATAACTGTCTTTTATGGATCTTAATAAATATAAATTGAACATGTAGGCATTATTACCATGTATTAACAATAAAAGAAATATTCCTAGTAGACTAAACAAATGTTAATAGTAATATTAACAGAACAAAAGTAATTTGTAAAAAAATATTTATTTATATGTAAATTATATTAAAAGCATCAAAGTATTAATATATATATGATATAGTCTGATTATAGAACTGGGGTAGGCATGGTGTCTTATAGGACTCCAGGTAGACTCGGAGTCCACTTGAAATGCACTCCAAGTTTACCTGGAGTCCAAACGGAGTGCACTCCAAGTCCAAATGGAGTGCACTCGGAGTGCACTTGGGTGTAACCTTTAGTCTACACTCAACTGTACATTCACGGTCAGAGTGTTCAAATAGGCTAAAATCTTTAAACGACTTCTTCTCAATAACCAAAAGGCCCAGAACCTGATATTGGGCCAGTATATACTATCCTAAGATGAAGGGCTACACAAAATATTCAGATAAGTAAACCTAGCATACTTACATATTTGAAAGTTGCATAGGGGTTGAGCGATACAGGCCGATCGGACCATCTACATATATTGTACGTTGCCACGACTGCACAGACCGGTCCGTTTCTCAACTTCCCGAGAAACACAAACCGACAAGGGGAGCGTCAATCCACGTACCTCGGATCTTAACCCGAGGTTACGCTTTATACCGACTAAAAAGCACCTAGCTATGGCCAAGATGCATACGTGTGGTGAGTGTGTTTTGGGAGGCTGTGGTATGTTCGTGTTTGTCTCTTGTGATTGAGTGGAGCTGCTAACGACTTTATAGTGCAATCCCACTGAATCATGCTGCGGAGAACCCAGCAGGACACCCCACACGGTCACATTATACTGACAATGGGTGAACCAGACGTCCCACATTACAAAATGATCGCGGTGGAGAAAAATAATTGATATCTTGAAAAAAGGAATAGCGGGAAAATATTTCAATATTATGAGTTGAAAGAGGAGACAATTTTCTTTAAGTGTGCACAATTTTGTATAAATCTATTAAAAATGGCGTCATGGAGATTAAGATAATCAAACGGATGAAAATGCGTGAGCTGAGGAAAAGTGCATGTTGACATATCTTTTGCACGTGCGTCTTTAATATTCTGCTTCATCGACGAAACTAATATACATGAACGCTAAATAAATCTTAGTTACAATCATATGTTTCAAAACACTTTTATGGTTATTTTGTTTCCCGAAATCAGTTTACTATAATAATCTACTGTAGCGTACTACAAGTACTAGGGCGACCTCATATATATAGTCTATCGTACAGTACGTATACAAAGTGTAGATTAACTCCAGGAAACTTTCCCTTATACAATGTACTATATATGGAATGGAACAGGTGCTTTAATAGTTATGATAGCAGATGTTGCATGCATTTATTGTATTCATGTTCGAAGAACATAAAATAATATTGCCATTATATTTTGTCTCTCGTATTTCAGCAGCAGGCATCGTCAATATTACACATGATGTCTTTATGGTGTCTTTTAGTACACATACGGTAATCATGACCACGACTGAACTCTTTAGGTTCAAAATAATGTCCGTGTCAAACACACGCTTGCATTTGACTTTTCACATGTCGCTCAATGTATCATCATTAGGCTAGATCTGTACAACTATGCATTCCAAAGTTGACACGAGTACAGACAACATGAGGACTTCGCTACTGCGACAGGTCCTTTCCTACGGCAATCTAGTCCATGCTGTTTCAGGAGCAGCGGTAAGCTATAATATACAGTACAGCAATGTACATTAAAGGTGATCACTTTGGAACTAGTTACAAAGGTCGGTTACAGAGGACACCTCGCACACATACAATCATGTACCATTTTTATTCTAATGAGTGTAAAGTTTTGGCATAATCTGCTCGTAATGTAATTCTTGGTTCGTTCTGATTTAAAATATGAAATTGTGAAACAGCCGTAAAAACTAGAAATGTGATACAGAAATATCCCCATTTCCTGGTCGAGTTGTCACCGTAAAGGGAGATAAAATACAAGTATGTAAGAACGGAGTTACAAACACGACCATTCCCTGCTCAACATTTCCCAAAGGAGAGAAATGGCCAAAACAATAAGACATTGTCAGTCTTATTTAAGACTTTAGTGTTATTTGTAAAACCAGAGACCTATATTTAATATAGGTCTCTGGTAAAACTACATTCGTGATATTTTGCAAAAGAAGAAAAGATGCATGCAAGGCTTGGATAATTTTTCAAAATCAAGCATGACCTAATGGCCATGAAGAAAAACTTGCTTACTCCACCAAACGGTTTCTCTTAAATTCCTACTCTAATTCATATCAAATTCCATCATGCAGTTTATACACACTAGAAAATCCTTATCCTTTTCAAGAACAATCACTGACTGGCCATGGAATGTCATATCCCCACAAATCAATCAAGATTCATTCAAATCAGTTCTTTTTCAGACATATTAGTTAACAAAATTATCTTATCCAATTTTTAACAAAGGTTTAAAGCTCTCCTCTTTGCCAACTATCTTTAATTTGTTGAAGTTGTGCAATATCCTATAGACATGATAATGATTTATCTGGTCTGTTATTTGAACATTTGTTTTTTTATGAATTATAGACCTTTCTTGAAATTTATCGAAATGTCCTTAAGTTTTATATTACAGTAGATCTAAAACTTGTTTGCAAAAGGAGTGGAATTGTACGGTATGATATTTATCCTGATACATGTAACAGGAACTTGACACTGAGACACTGTGTGGCATGACATCCTTTGTTTCTAAAAGTAGAAACTTATCAGAACTGTATCTCAAAATATTAACCTCCACATGACAAATTTCAGCCAATGAGAATTGGGGGAAAATCATGTCATATCAGGGCATTCAGTCAACTCTTGAGATTTAGCAATTTCAGAAGTCAAATCACTTTCTAAAAAATGTGAAGAGTCAAAACATGTGTAAAATAGACGTGCTTTCAATCCTAGAGTCAAAACTGATTTGGGGGAGTCTAAAACAGAATCAAGAGTACTGGATGTCCTGCACATACACAAAAATCCCATGTGATATTCCAGATATATCTACTCTGTATTGACTTCCAACATTTTGCCAGTAAGCTAACATATTTCTTTTTGTGTGACAGGGCAGTGTTGTGGCTATGGTGGTCTTCTATCCATTAGATACTGCAAGAACAAGACTTCAGAGTAAGTGTACCACATTTTGCTGCGTAAATCATGTTAGTGTGATACATGATACCAATTTCTTTTTTAAATTAAATGATTTTATCTGCCTTATGGTTTGTTAGGATGATGGTTTTCAAATTTTGACTGGTTGTGAGTAAAAACTGTGACTTAGATAATTTCACAGCTGTCAACTTTGTCCCCATTTTCATAATAATCAATACTCCATAGGGGGACATAACAGAATCTAAGGAAAGTTCAATAACGAAGATTTGTTTCCGTGAATCCAATAATGCTTTTCCTATGTAAAATTTTATTTCAGAAATTTCTTTAATTCAAGGAACATTGATGAAAATGGCCTGAAAATGCACACGTATTTACATACCAAACTGCTCCTGGTACAGATTAGAACTATTTGTTCAATACGTTAAACTATTTATTTATTAGTCTCGTTCAAGCAGATTCTTGTTGACTGCGCATGTAACATCACACAAAGAAGATATGAATGCAAAGTAATCAAGCATCTGGTTGAACGAGACTACAGTGTATTTGTTTATGTACTTAATTAATGTTATGACTCAAAATTGAGATTTTTGCTTTTGAATAAGAACATTTGAAGTGGATAGGGTAGATCCTACAATAGGTATGTAACCCTGGTAAATACTAGCCGCAATATATCACTCGGCTAGAGAATCGTAAGACTAGTAAGCCAGAGGTTCCCGGTTCGATCCCTAGCAGAGGCAGTGATTTTAATTAAATTAATCATGTGCTCTGTTGCAAATATATCGTACAAATCTGTTTCTATGATTCCTGAATTGCCAGACATCCTACAATAGCTGTATATATATAGTAACAATAATACCTAGGTATATCATTTTCTTTTGTCATTTAACTATACAGCATTGCAATTACAATCATATTGGTATGACTTCATAATCAATGCATTTGTATATATATAGTTACAGGGAAAAATATACTTACATTGTAACTAATATTATAGTGACATAGTTTTTACTCCTGTAGATGTTTCAGGCTCGATCTGTACGCAGCAAGTACTTTATAATTGAGCGATCTTAATCCTTATACAGTAATTTGTGCATATGTAAAATTACTGTGTATATATACATGTAATGACCAGCGTCTGTAGCAAAAGTACATTTACAGGCTCATAAGTTCACATGTCACAGAATATTGAACGAAAAATTTGACATTTAATGTCATATACATCTGTACATGCAAGTCCATGCAAGTTTTTAAATGCAATAAAAATACATGTTTACATATGTTTATTAATACAAGCTTCATGTGTATTTGAATATAAATACAATATACATGTACATGTATATAATTCATAGCTCAACACAGAAGGTCATTATTAAAAAAAATTGATCAACACATTCAAGTACATACATCTGTATATTTATATCGATAGTTACTGTATAAGATAACATTAATTACATTTTAGTCACTGTATAATCTTTCATACTGTGACAATTGTAATTTATTTACTCTTGATGCCTTTAATTTGAAGATTCCAGGTAAAAGATTGCTGAAATTTATTACCTATAGTTTAGGTGAACTGACATTAATGAAATATTTTACAAGTTTTAATCTTCTTATTAAAATTATCTGTCTGGTGCTGCAGAGAAATGTTCTTTAGTCTGGAGTATTCATGTGCAGGCTATGTCATGTATATATTTATATGGGAAATGTCATGGCAATATAGATATGTTTAGTTAAGTTAACAATGACTCAGATTTAATCGTTTTAAAAATGTACATAAGACATATAGTGAACCATACAACTTGTTAAAGTTGGAATATTTATATTTCCACTCAATTCAGACTCAATGAACCTACCACAGTTAACTCGAGTCATTTTTCAATGAACTATATCAAGTCCGGCGTAGGAATACATTTGTCGAGCTTGGACTATATTTTTTAATTCCTTTTCAAAAGTGATCATATTTATATGAAATAAATTCCTTTAAAACTAATATTTGTTTTAATTCGCTATTAAGTTTGTTTACGAAAGAAATCCTAAAAGTATTAACCATATGTAGACGAAGAGACCTATTGAGGTTTATACCCCCATACACCTCAACATAACATTATTCAATCCTTAAAAATACGAACAAGAAAGAAATATTATACATCTGTAAAATGATAACATGCCCACCTACAGAACAAAATAGTAAAATTTGTGGGAAGTTCGGAAAAACCCTTCCATGACGTCATTAGGCATTTCGTCACTGACTGTAATGTGACATTCTTTATTAGGGACACTTTCCTGGACAAAGTAATAAACTACTATGGTGTCCAACCGTATCTGATACTATCGCAGATGGAAGAAGAAAATTTTGTAATTGCCCTATTTAAAGGAGAAATAGACAATTATGAATTTGATAGCAAAGCTGTATGCTGCGAATTCGCACTAGACAGTGTTTATTTTCTATGGAAAGCGGCGCAGCTCTATTTCAACGCTGCCGATATATAATGTAGTCTATATGTCCAGGGTGAATACACCCACCAGCAAAAGGAAATGATTTGATGAACAATCGAGAGAGTTTTTCAAAAGTCGTTTAATTTTGCACTGCCCGAGATAGGTTAGCCTACAATTGAATAAACCACTTTACTTGGCATGTCAAAACTCTTTCATGCATGGATCTTAGTGTTTTATCTAGAATCAAATCTGGGATACATTTTAGACTTTTACCCCAAGGTTTGTGTTAGAGTAATTGATTTCTGATAAAGTAGTCCATTTACCTGTCTGTTACATTGTAGTCATCCATTCCTGTCACCAGCTATTGATGATTCTCACCAAGTAAAGTAACATTAGTCCGTATACCGTATTTGGTGTATTTAGCACAATCAAAGTTTGCAGAAAGTGGGGTATACACGTAGGGTGCTGATTATTGAATAACAAGGTATATATATATAAAAAAAAAACAACAACAGAGAATACCGACATAATAACAAAACTGTATTTCTAACTAAATATCAATAATTTAAAACAAGGGCAATAATGAATATGCCATATGGGTAATTCAAAAATTCCCAAATTGTTGTCTTCTTCTCCGAAGATTGAATAAAATGTAAACTTGTACAGCTAATATGTATGTATATAAGTACAATTGCTTTGCTGCCCAGGCCAGACCAATCCAGAAAATTATATGATAAGAAGGGTAAAGTTTTTGAAGAATGATTTACATACTCACATAGGTGTGCGTTGGTACCAGGAAGAGTGATACTATAACATTAGATGTTATTAAATAAACCTATAACATTAGCCGTTATTGTTTAAACCTATAATATTAGCCGTTACTATTTAAACCTACAATATTAGCTGTTATTATATAAACCTATAGCCTTACTGTTATTATATAAACCTGTAACATTAGCTGTTATTTAATAAACCTATAACATTAACCGTTATTATATAAATCTATAGCATTAACCGTTATTATATAGACCTATAACAATAACCGTTATTATATAGACCTATAACAATAACCGTTATTATATAAACCTATAACATTAACCGTTATTATATAAACCTATAACATTAACCGTTATTATATAAACCTATAACATTAGCTGTTATTATATAGAACTATAACATTAACTGTTATTATATAAACCTATAACATTACCGTTATTATATAGACCTATAACATTAGCCGTTATTATATAAACCTACAATATTAGCCGTTATTATATAAACCTATAACATTAGCTGTTATTATATATATAGAACTATAACATTAACTGTTATTATATAAACCTATAACATTAGCCGTTATTATATAAACCTATAATATTAGCTGTTATTATATAAACCTATAACATTAACTGTTATTATATAAACCTATAACATTAACTGTTATTATATAAACCTATAACATTAACTGTTATTATATAGAACTATAACATTAACTGTTATTATATAAACCTATAACATTAGCCGTTATTATATAGAACTATAACATTAACTGTTATTATATAAACCTATAACAATAACCGTTATTATATAAACCTATAACATTAACTGTTATTATATAAACCTATAACATTAACTGTTATTAGGTTTATAACTGTTATTATATAAACCTATAACATTAACCGTTATTATATAAACCTATAACATTAGCCGTTATTATATAAACCTATAACATTAGCCGTTATTATATAAACCTATAATATTAGCTGTTATTATATAAACCTATAACATTAACTGTTATTATATAAACCTATAACATTAACTGTTATTATATAAACCTATAACATTAGCCGTTATTATATAAACCTATAACATTAGCCGTTATTATATAAACCTATAATATTAGCCGTTATTATATAAACCTATAACATTAACTGTTATTATATAAACCTATAACATTAACTGTTATTATATAAACCTATAACATTAGCCGTTATTATATAAACCTATAATATTAGCCGTTATTATATAAACCTATAACATTAGCCGTTATTATATAAACCTATAATATTAGCCGTTATTATATAAACTTATAACATTAACTGTAATTATATAGAACTATAACATTAACTGTTATTATATAAACCTATAATATTAGCCGTTATTATATAAACCTATAATATTAGCTGTTATTATATAAACCTATAACATTAACTGTTATTATATAAACCTATAACATTAGCCGTTATTATATAAACCTATAATATTAGCCGTTATTATATAAACCTATAACATTAACTGTTATTATATAGAACTATAACATTAACTGTTATTATATAAACCTAACCGTTATTATATAAACCTATAATATTAGCTGTTATTATATAAACCTATAACATTAACCGTTATATTATATAAACCTATAACATTAACCGTTATTATATAAACCTATAACATTAACTGTTATTATATAAACCTATAACAATAACCGTTATTATATAAACCTATAACATTAACCGTTATTATATAAACCTATAATATTAGCTGTTATTATATAGAACTATAACATTAACTGTTATTATATAAACCTAACCGTTATTATATAAACCTATAACATTACCGTTATTATATAAACCTATAACATTGACAGTTATTATATAAACCTATAACAATAACCGTTATTATATAAACCTATAACATTAACTGTTATTATATAGAACTATAACATTAACTGTTATTAAATAAACCTATAACATTAGCCGTTATTATATAAACCTATAACAATAACTGTTATTATATATACCTATAACATTAACTGTTATTATATAGAACTATAACATTAACTGTTATTATATAAACCTAACCGTTATTATATAAACCTATAACATTACCGTTATTATATAAACCTATAACATTGACAGTTATTATATAAACCTATAACATTAACTGTTATTATATAAACCTATAACATTAACTGTTATTATAAAAATTATAAACCTATAACATTAGCTGTTATATTATATAGAACTATAACATTAGCCGTTATTATACAAACAAATGTCCCAACTCCTTGACTCAAATGAGACCTATTGTATTTACTTTTTGTCATTCATTCCTTCTTTGAGAAGTCAAACCTCATAATCAGTTCTGATTAAAAGGAATTCAAAGATGAACAAAATGTGTGAATTATATATATAGTTACTCTCAATTCAAGGCCCAGAGGGGTGTTAAGTGGTCAAATTGGCTAAAACTTAAATATCTAGTGTCTATTTCCCTGTGGCTGTCAGGATAGCTAGTAATATAATGTAGGTTGTAAAAATTTTTAACACAATCAGCGATTGAAAATTGT
This sequence comes from Pecten maximus, assembly GCF_902652985.1. Classification (NCBI taxonomy): domain Eukaryota; kingdom Metazoa; phylum Mollusca; class Bivalvia; order Pectinida; family Pectinidae; genus Pecten; species Pecten maximus. Next base: position 40,978,793 of record NC_047015.1, on the reverse strand, counting down.
GTTTGTAAACTTTTGAAATTGTCCACAAATAGACTACTGTTGTGATTTACACTTGTTGCTAATTAATGACAAAGGAAATGGACAATTTTGAAAGCACACAGACAGTTTTCAATCATTGTTTGTGTTTCAGATATTTTTTAAAATACCAAACAGATGAATCTAACTGTCAGAAAATGCTTCAGATATATTGAATTAAATTTGCTATGAATTAAGTTTGGTTTGAATTTCTGGATAATATGATGAGAGTGCTGTTTTATGTACAGTAAATGTACTTAGTTGGCAAACTGAAATTTAAGCGTAAATTTTAACAGATTAGTGTAATAATGAATTGCATCAAAATTATTTTTCTTTAGAAACTACAGTTATGGCGATCAGAATTTTGCACAGTGCTCCCAATGTGAAAAACTCTGAAGTAATATCACCACCTGAATTATGTGTGTAAACAGTATCATAAAAAAGAAGTAAGCTACTGTGTATGTCATACTACATCATATTCATATCATGTAAACAGTTTACTTACCTGGTGGTAAGTATATTTTAATTACATATCAACCACAGTTACCATATAATTACATTATGTATATTTACTTTGTATGATTATTTCCTTGAAACTCTCAACAGCAAATCAACAATTACCAGCTGGTACTAATAAAGTGACTTAATAGTTTATAACATTATTTGATTATGATATATGCAGTCTGTACATCATGTAATTTTGACATTTTTATACTGAAGTTGATGATCACCGGAAAGCCAAGCACTCCCCAGTAGTGATGGCAGAAATAGCACGGGAGGAAGGAGTGTAAGTGTAATCTAGAGCTTACTCTGTTATAATGCTGATTACCTCCATAGCTGTCATATAACTGTTTCAAAGTTAACTTATATCTGTTGGCTATTATCAATTCCCGATTGAACATTTATAACATTTAATCGGTCAGGATACTTAGTTACCTCTACGTTTTTTCCTGTGATCATTATTATTTTGATTATTTTGTTTTTAATGTAATAACAATAAACCTGAGAGTTAGCTCTACATGGCCGTTACTCACCTGGGAGTTAGCTCTACATGGCCACTACTCACCTGAGAGTAAGCTCTACATGGCCACTACTCACCTGAGAGTTAGCTCTACATGGCCACTACTCACCTGAGAGTTAGCTCTACATGGCCACTACTCACCTGAGAGTTAGCTCTACATGACCACTACTCACCTGAGAGTTAGCTCTACATGACCACTACTCACCTCAGTTTTAGCTCTACATGGCCACTACTCACCTGAGAGTTAGCTCTACATGGCCACTACTCACCTGAGAGTTAGCTCTACATGGCCGTTACTCACCTGACAGTTAGCTCTACATGGCCACTACTCACCTCAGAGTTAGCTCTACATTGCCACTACTCACTTGACAGTTAGCTCTACATTGCCACTACTCACCTGAGAGTTAACTCTACATGGCCACTACTCACCTGAGAGTTAGCTCTACATGGCCACTACTCACCAGAGAGTTAGCTCTACATGGCCACTGCTCACTTGAGAGTTAGATCTACATGGCCACTGCTCACTTGAGAGTTAGATCTACATGGCCACTACTCACCTGAGAGTTAGCTCTACATGGCCACTACTCACCTGAGAGTTAGGTCTACATGGCCACTACTCACCTGAGAGTTAGGTCTACATGGCCACTACTCACCTGAGAGTTAGATCTACATGGCCACTACTCACCTGAGAGTTAGCTCTACATGGCCACTACTCACCTCAGAGTTAGCTGTACATGGCCGTTACTCACCTGACAGTTAGCTGTACATGGCCACTACTCACCTCAGAGTTAGCTCTACATGGCCACTACTCACCTGAGAGTTAACTCTACATGGCCACTACTCACCTGAGAGTTAACTCTACATGGCCACTACTCACCTGAGAGTTAGCTCTACATGGCCACTACTCACATGAGAGTTAACTCTACATGGCCACTACTCACCTGAGAGTTAACTCTACATGGCCACTACTCACCTTAGAGTTAGCTCTACATGGCCACTACTCACCTGACAGTTAGCTCTACATTGCCACTACTCACCTGAGAGTTAACTCTACATGGCCACTACTCACCTGAGAGTTAGCTCTACATGGCCACTACTCACCTGAGAGTTAGCTCTACATGGCCACTGCTCACCTGAGAGTTAGCTCTACATGGCCACTACTCACCTCAGAGTTAGCTCTACATGGCCACTACTCACCTCAGAGTTAGCTGTACATGGCCGTTACTCACCTGACAGTTAGCTCTACATGGCCACTACTCACCTGAGAGTTAGCTCTACATGGCCACTGCTCACATGAGAGTTAGGTCTACATGGCCACTACTCACCTGAGAGTTAGATCTACATGGCCACTACTCACCTGAGAGTTAACTCTACATGGCCACTACTCACCTGAGAGTTAGCTCTACATGGCCACTACTCACCTGACAGTTAACTCTACATGGCCACTACTCACCTGAGAGTTAACTCTACATGGCCACTACTCACCTGACAGTTAGCTCTACATGGCCACTACTCACCTCAGAGTTAGCTCTACATGGTCACTACTCACCTGAGAGTTAGATCTACATGGCCACTACTCACCTGAGAGTTAGCTCTACATGGCCACTACTCACCTGAGAGTTAGCTCTACATGGCCACTACTCACCTCAGAGTTAGCTGTACATGGCCGTTACTCACCTCAGAGTTAGATCTACATGGCCACTACTCACCTCAGAGTTAGCTGTACATGGCCGTTACTCACCTCAGAGTTAGATCTACATGGCCACTACTCACCTGAGAGTTAGCTCTACATGGCCACTACTCACCTGAGAGTTAGCTCTACATGGCCACTACTCACCTCAGAGTTAGCTGTACATGGCCGTTACTCACCTCAGAGTTAGCTCTACATGGCCACTACTCACCTGAGAGTTAGCTCTACATGGCCACTACTCACCTGAGAGTTAGCTCTACATGGCCACTACTCACCTCAGAGTTAGCTGTACATGGCCGTTACTCACCTCAGAGTTAGCTCTACATGGCCACTACTCACCTCAGAGTTAGCTCTACATGGCCACTACTCACCTGAGAGTTAGCTCTACATGGCCACTACTCACCTCAGAGTTAGCTGTACATGGCCGTTACTCACCTCAGAGTTAGCTCTACATGGCCACTACTCACCTCAGAGTTAGCTCTACATGGCCACTGCTCACCTGAGAGTTAGCTCTACATGGCCACTACTCACCTCAGAGTTAGCTCTACATGGCCACTACTCACCTCAGAGTTAGCTCTACATGGCCACTACTCACCTCAGAGTTAGCTCTACATTGCCACTACTCACCTCAGAGTTAGCTCTATCTAACACACAATAAAATGTAATGTACAATGTACACATATTTATGATGGTTCTATTATTGTATTAAAATGAATTGCTAAAAAGTAATATGTGCACAAATAAGTTCCTGAATAAGATTCCCATAATCAATGATAATTATATTTGCATGACAATGATATTATTTATACTAAGAAGGGATGGTTTACAGTTTACACTGAAACGGTAATACACAGAATGACCTCTCTTTATATTTTATGTCGATGTTGACAGGATGTCGCTATACAGAGGTTTGATGCCAGTACTGACATCACTGTGCTGCTCCAACTTCGTCTACTTCTACACCTATAACGGACTGAAGGCTGTATTCTTGGGCCACACTGGAAAACCTGATGCTCTCAAGGATCTTACGTTTGCATTTATGGCAGGTTAGTCTGCAGCAAGCTACAAGTTCATTGGTGTAGAAGTCACAGCTCATGTTAAAACAGAAGATTTCCCTCAGGAGAGTAACATTATATCCTATGGTTTCTTTGTAGCTCCAAGCTGTATAATGCATATCCCAGTATATACTAATTAGAAAAAGAAAAAAGAATGTAGTCATGAATTATACAGAGAGCTGATTGTATGTATTTATAGGTATCTTTAATGCCCTCTGCATGCAGTTATGTCATTTAAACTAGACAAAACTTTAATGTGTGTACAGGGGTAGAAATAAGAAATAGCGTCAATATAATTGGCCCAATGGGCAGGTAGAATAGAAAATCTATTGGCCTGTATGTAGATGGAGTGGCCTTTGATCCTCGCCGGTTACTGTAGGGTAGCAACAGACAACCAAAATGTCCCTAGGTTTGACTCTAGAAGTCCTTTGGTGTATTCTGGAGTATTTTGAACTTGAAGCTGAAAAAAATGTGGCAGTGATCCTGAATTTTAACGCTACATGCACTATGATTTTTCAAGAATTATGTACAGTGTATAAACCAGTTCACTAGTGTAATATACCCTTGAATGTTTCTTACTAGATCTACCACTTTGAAACCAATTGGGACGTCATACTATTGACAATGATGTGATTGTCATTAGGTTTGAATGGCAAATGACTCACATGAAATGAAAACTCATTTAAGAAATAATTCCCATGCATATAGTTCACTTATCAAAGTCTCAAAATTTAACCTCCATCGAAACAACCATGTGTTTATACCTAATCGATTTCATACTTAATTTTCATTTTAATATTTTGATTACTTATGTGCTTTTTTCAATCATGAAAAAATTTTGCTAAACAAAACACATTAGATTTTGTATCGTTGAAATAGGGAGTTAGAGACATTGACATGTTTTACGTTTTTTTTCCATAGGGGTTATCAATGTCCTCGTGACAACTCCATTATGGGTAGTGAACACCAGACTGAAGCTTCAAGGTGCCAAGTTTCAAACGGAGAAATATCGGGAGAAAAAGATGCCAGTTTATAAAGGAATCCTAGGTACGTGTTGACTATGTTTGAATCAAACAGTGACATTTTGGGGGAAAAGTTGAATCAATGGCTTATGTAAAGGAATTTCAGATAGGTGGAGGCTATGTTTGAATCAAACAGTGACATTTTGGGAGAAAAGTTGAATCAATGGCTTATGTAAAGGAATTTCAGATAGGTGTAGGCTGTGTTTGAATCAAACAGTGACATTTTGGGGGAAAAGTCCAATTGATGGCTTTATGTAAAGGAATTTTAGTTAGGTGAAGACTACATTAAATGCATCAGTTAAAACAGAAAAATCAAAAGATTAGGAAGCCAGTATATAAGAAATCTTACCTGTAGAGATAGGTTTGGTGCAAACAGAGAATAAAATAAAGAATACAATGCTGAATTATAAAGGAATCTTGGGTGGGTATGGACTATTATTGTTTAATGACACAAACAGAGATGTCAGCAAAAAACCGATGTGAACATTTAAAAGAAAGGGAGAATTTTCAAGAGAAAATACGACAATGTTTAGATGAAACTTAGACAGGTGTGGACCACATTTGGCAAAAACATGGAAAAGTCGAGGGAAAAGATTTTGATATATCAATATGATTTCAACCAGATGACGGTAAGATTTAGGATGTAATTATTTTTTCGTTGGTATGAGATAAGCCAATGGGTGGGACTACAGATATTTGCACATACAAATGGGCTTAGGTATAACTTATACATGTCATTCAGGCGACACAGGTAACAGCGAGTACACATGAATTTTCTGTTTTTGTTTTTTAGGTCACCTGAGGCGAAGTCTCAATTGACCTTTTCTAATCGCGGCGATTAGAAAGGGTCACTTGTGACTCCTGCTGCCTTTTATCTGTCGTCGTCCGTTCCTAAACAATTTACATTTTTGACTTCTTCTCAATAACCAAAAGGCCTAGAGACCTGATATTGAGCATATAGTATGCTGGGGTGAAGGGCTATCTAGATTATTCAAATGAGTGACATTGACCTTCATTCAAGGTCACAGGGTCAAATATGCTAAAAGCTTTAAATGACTTTTTCCCCCCCCCCAATAACCAAGAGGCCCAGAGACCTGATATTAGGCCTGTATCATGCTGAGGTGAAGGGCTATCTAGATTGTTCAAATGAATGAAACATATCAGTCAGTGCTAATGTCGCTGTGAAATACAGCTGTTGTATTTGTGATGTTTATCCTATTAGATTATGTAGAAGAGAAACTTATTTTAGGTAGGTATGGACTTAAACAAAAGGTTTGTAATATAACAACCCATTAAACAAAAGGTTTGTATTATACTCTGTATTTGATAATAGTAGGTTAGGGTTATTGTAGGTTTTTTAAAATAACATACTGTGTCAAAATGTCTTAAAAAGATATTTGATATACAAAATGTAATTAATATTTTCCAAAATTCAATCCTGCTGAATAGGAATACACTACATTCGTGTAAGTTCTGGATTATTTTTTACCTTGTGCTATGTTAATTAATATCTAGTATATACATTAGACTTTTTGATATACTGTTTTAATTTCAGATTTAGTTACAATGTGTCCAGGCTAGTGTCCAGTCTTAAATTTTTCATCTTAAACTAATACACGGTGATACTTTGATATAACTGAAGATGTTTTCACCATTTTCGCAAATATCCACCTGTCCTCAGTTGTGTACCATAAGTTATATGTTCTTGTCTTGTGTTTTAATCATATTGTTTGTCCAAATACAAGTTGTTTTGAACTTCAAGTTGTTTTGAGCTTTTGTTCGTTGTTAACACTCAGTTGAAGTTTTTAGCTCACCGGTTACGAGTAATGAGCTAATGCTGTCACCCCGGCGTCGGCGTCCCACCCCACTCTAAAGTTTTTGAGATCAGTTTTTGGAAAGCTTCTAAGTCCAAAAGTATACACCTCACACCCTTCTAATATGGGTTATACATTCATTTGAGGTCTAGGAGTAATGTTATGGCAAAATCATGCAGAAAAAAATTGTGATTTTTTCGCATTTTACCATTTTGTGAACTTAACTTTTTTAGCACCAAAATCCACTTTAAAGTTTTTGGAGTAAGTCCAAAATTATGCTCTCACACCCTTCTAATTTGGTTTATACATTCATTAGAGATCCAGGAGTGATGTTATGGCAAAATCATGCAAAAAAAAAAGATTTTTTTTGGCATTTACCATTTAGTGGACTTAATTTTTTTGGCACAAAAACCCTCTTAAGATTTTTGGGTAAGTTTTGGAAAGCTTGTAAGTCCACACCCTTCTTATTTGGTTTATACATCCATTAGAGGTCTAGGAGTGATATTATGTGACATACAATTTCAAAATGACATAATTATACATACATAAAAAATGAATGCATAGTGTGATTGCTGCCGCCAGTGAGCTTTCGCAATCATTGATTGCACTTGTTGTATCTTGTGTTACCTCCTTTGTGGGTGATGCCTCTGACAGACAATGACTATGGTGTCATAAAGGTGTCTAACGTATCTGTGTAGAGTGTCTGTACAGATGTTGGAGACATAGGTGTTGTACGTCACATGTCTGGTGTCTAACGTATCTGTGTAGAGTGTCTGTACAGATGTTGGAGACATGGGTGTTGTACATGTCCACTGGTGTCTAACGTATCTGTGTATATTGTCTGTACAGATGTTGGAGACATGGGTGTTGTACGTCACATGTCTGGTGTCTAACGTATCTGTGTAGAGTGTCTGTACAGATGTTGGAGACATAGGTGTTGTACGTCACATGTCTGGTGTCTAACGTATCTGTGTAGAGTGTCTGTACAGATGTTGGAGACATAGGTGTTGTACATGTCACATGTCTGGTGTCTAACGTATCTGTGTAGAGTGTCTGTACAGATGTTGGAGACATAGGTGTTGTACGTCACATGTCTGGTGTCTAACGTATCTGTGTAGAGTGTCTGTACAGATGTTGGAGACATAGGTGTTGTACGTCACATGTCTGGTGTCTAACGTATCTGTGTAGAGTGTCTGTACAGATGTTGGAGACATAGGTGTTGTACATGTCACATGTCTGGTGTCTAACGTATCTGTGTAGAGTGTCTGTACAGATGTTGGAGACATAGGTGTTGTACTGTCACATGTCTGGTGTCTAACGTATCTGTGTAGAGTGTCTGTACAGATGTTGGAGACATAGGTGTTGTACATGTCACATGTCTGGTGTCTAACGTATCTGTGTAGAGTGTCTGTACAGATGTTGGAGACATAGGTGTTGTACATGTCACATGTCTGGTGTCTAACGTATCTGTGTAGAGTGTCTGTACAGATGTTGGAGACATAGGTGTTGTACATGTCACATGTCTGGTGTCTAACGTATCTGTGTAGAGTGTCTGTACAGATGTTGGAGACATAGGTGTTGTACGTCACATGTCTGGTGTCTAACGTATCTGTGTAGAGTGTCTGTACAGATGTTGGAGACATGGGTGTTGTACGTCACATGTCTGGTGTCTAACGTATCTGTGTAGAGTGTCTGTACAGATGTTGGAGACATAGGTGTTGTACATGTCTGGTGTCTAACGTATCTGTGTAGAGTGTCTGTACAGATGTTGGAGACATAGGTGTTGTACGTCACATGTCTGGTGTCTAACGTATCTGTGTAGAGTGTCTGTACAGATGTTGGAGACATAGGTGTTGTACATGTCACATGTCTGGTGTCTAACGTATCTGTGTAGAGTGTCTGTACAGATGTTGGAGACATAGGTGTTGTACATGTCACATGTCTGGTGTCTAACGTATCTCTGTAGAGTGTCTGTACAGATGTTGGAGACATAGCTGTTGTACGTCACATGTCTGGTGTCTAACGTATCTGTGTAGAGTGTCTGTACAGATGTTGGAGACATGGGTGTTGTACGTCACATGTCTGGTGTCTAACGTATCTGTGTAGAGTGTCTGTAAAGATGTTGGAGACATGGGTGTTGTACATGTCACATGTCTGGTGTCTAACGTATCTGTGTAGAGTGTCTGTACAGATGTTGGAGACATGGGTGTTGTACGTCACATGTCTGGTGTCTAACGTATCTGTGTAGAGTGTCTGTACAGATGTTGGAGACATAGGTGTTGTACATGTCTGGTGTCTAACGTATCTGTGTAGAGTGTCTGTACAGATGTTGGAGACATAGGTGTTGTACATGTCTGGTGTCTAACGTATCTGTGTAGAGTGTCTGTACAGATGTTGGAGACATGGGTGTTGTACATGTCACATGTCTGGTGTCTAACGTATCTGTGTAGAGTGTCTGTACAGATGTTGGAGACATAGGTGTTGTACATGTCTGGTGTCTAACGTATCTGTGTAGAGTGTCTGTACAGATGTTGGAGACATGGGTGTTGTACATGTCACATGTCTGGTGTCTAACGTATCTGTGTAGAGTGTCTGTACAGATGTTGGAGACATGGGTGTTGTACATGTCACATGTCTGGTGTCTAACGTATCTGTGTAGAGTGTCTGTACAGATGTTGGAGACATAGGTGTTGTACATGTCACATGTCTGGTGTCTAACGTATCTGTGTAGAGTGTCTGTACAGATGTTGGAGACATGGGTGTTGTACATGTCACATGTCTGGTGTCTAACGTATCTGTGTAGAGTGTCTGTACAGATGTTGGAGACATGGGTGTTGTACATGTCTGGTGTCTAACGTATCTGTGTAGAGTGTCTGTACAGATGTTGGAGACATGGGTGTTGTACATGTCACATGTCTGGTGTTTAAGGTTTCTGTGTAGAGTGTCTGTACAGATGTTGGAGACATAGCTGTTGTACGTCACATGTCTGGTGTCTAACGTATCTGTGTAGAGTGTCTGTACAGATGTTGGAGACATAGCTGTTGTACGTCACATGTCTGGTGTCTAACGTATCTGTGTAGAGTGTCTGTACAGATGTTGGAGACATGGGTGTTGTACGTCACATGTCTGGTGTCTAACGTATCTGTGTAGAGTGTCTGTACAGATGTTGGAGACATAGGTGTTGTACGTCACATGTCTGGTGTCTAACGTATCTGTGAAGGGTGTCTGTACAGATGTTGGAGACATAGGTGTTGTACGTCACATGTCTGGTGTCTAACGTATCTGTGTAGAGTGTCTGTACAGATGTTGGAGACATAGGTGTTGTACATGTCTGGTGTCTAACGTATCTGTGTAGAGTGTCTGTACAGATGTTGGAGACATAGGTGTTGTACGTCACATGTCTGGTGTCTAACGTATCTGTGTAGAGTGTCTGTACAGATGTTGGAGACATAGGTGTTGTACGTCACATGTCTGGTGTCTAACGTATCTGTGTAGAGTGTCTGTACAGATGTTGGAGACATAGGTGTTGTACATGTCACATGTCTGGTGTCTAACGTATCTGTGTAGAGTGTCTGTACAGATGTTGGAGACATGGGTGTTGTACATGTCTGGTGTCTAACGTATCTGTGTAGAGTGTCTGTACAGATGTTGGAGACATGGGTGTTGTACATGTCACATGTCTGGTGTCTAACGTATCTGTGTAGAGTGTCTGTACAGATGTTGGAGACATGGGTGTTGTACGTCACATGTCTGGTGTCTAACGTATCTGTGTAGAGTGTCTGTACAGATGTTGGAGACATGGGTGTTGTACATGTCACATGTCTGGTGTCTAACGTATCTGTGTAGAGTGTCTGTACAGATGTTGGAGACATGGGTGTTGTACATGTCACATGTCTGGTGTCTAACGTATCTGTGTTGAGTGTCTGTACAGATGTTGGAGACATAGGTGTTGTACATGTCACATGTCTGGTTTCTAACGTATATCTGTAGAGTGTCTGTACAGATGTTGGAGACATGGGTGTTGTACATGTCACATGTCTGGTTTCTAACGTATCTGTGTAGAGTGTCTGTAAAGATGTTAGAGACATAGGTGTTGTACATGTCACATGTCTGGTGTCTAACGTATCTGTGTAGAGTGTCTGTACAGATGTTGGAGACATGGGTGTTGTACGTCACATGTCTGGTGTCTAACGTATCTGTGTAGAGTGTCTGTACAGATGTTGGAGACATAGGTGTTGTACATGTCACATGTCTGGTGTCTAACGTATCTGTGTAGAGTGTCTGTACAGATGTTGGAGACATAGGTGTTGTACATGTCACATGTCTGGTGTTTAAGGTATCTGTGTAGAGTGTACAGATGTTGGAGACATAGGTGTTGTACATGTCACACGTCTGGTGTCTAACGTATCTCTGTAGAGTGTCTGTACAGATGTTGGAGACATGGGTGTTGTACATGTCACATGTCTGGTGTCTAACGTATCTGTGTAGAGTGTCTGTACAGATGTTGGAGACATAGGTGTTGTACGTCACATGTCTGGTGTCTAACGTATCTGTGTAGAGTGTCTGTACAGATGTTGGAGACATGGGTGTTGTACGTCACATGTCTGGTGTCTAACGTATCTGTGTAGAGTGTCTGTACAGATGTTGGAGACATAGCTGTTGTACATGTCTGGTGTCTAACGTATCTGTGTAGAGTGTCTGTACAGATGTTGGAGACATAGGTGTTGTACATGTCTGGTGTCTAACGTATCTGTGTAGAGTGTCTGTACAGATGTTGGAGACATAGGTGTTGTACGTCACATGTCTGGTGTCTAACGTATCTGTGTAGAGTGTCTGTACAGATGTTGGAGACATAGGTGTTGTACTTCACATGTCTGGTGTCTAACGTATCTCTGTATATCTGTACAGATGTTGGAGACATGGGTGTTGTACATGTCTGGTGTCTAACGTATCTGTGTAGAGTGTCTGTACAGATGTTGGAGACATAGGTGTTGTACATGTCTGGTGTCTAACGTATCTGTGTAGAGTGTCTGTACAGATGTTGGAGACATAGGTGTTGTACATGTCACACGTCTGGTGTCTAACGTATCTGTTTAGAGTGTCTGTACAGATGTTGGAGACATAGGTGTTGTACGTCACATGTCTGGTGTCTAACGTATCTGTGTAGAGTGTCTGTACAGATGTTGGAGACATGGGTGTTGTACGTCACATGTCTGGTGTCTAACGTATCTCTGTATATCTGTACAGATGTTGGAGACATGGGTGTTGTACATGTCACATGTCTGGTGTCTAACGTATCTGTGTAGAGTGTCTGTACAGATGTTGGAGACATGGGTGTTGTACGTCACATGTCTGGTGTCTAACGTATCTGTGTAGAGTGTCTGTACAGATGTTGGAGACATGGGTGTTGTACGTCACATGTCTGGTGTCTAACGTATCTGTGTATATCTGTACAGATGTTGGAGACATGGGTGTTGTACGTGTCACATGTCTGGTTTCTAAAGTATCTCTGTATATCTGTACAGATGTTGGAGACATAGCTGTTGTACATGTCACATGTCTGGTGTCTAACGTATCTCTGTATATCTGTACAGATGTTGGAGACATAGCTGTTGTACATGTTTGAATGCCTCTAAGGTTATTGGTTGACTTCGTCTGTGTTAGCTTTCAGCTTGATTTCAATCTTCTATTTTATGAAACAGACTATATACATTGTATAACCCACTTACATGTTTACACCTCTAACACTTAAATATTAATTTGTATAATGTACATTTAACATAATTATACAATCATATAGCTGTATGTTTGTTTTGTCAATGTACACCACAATTAAAATGAAACATTATTTAAATAACCTTTGAAATATCAATGGCCATTGTTGATATTGGAATTGGACATATGATTTACTAGCTGTAAAATATGTAGTGTATATCAGTAACGAAACGGACAGTAGAATGCTCAGTGGCATATATACCTTGGTATAGGCTTTTAAGTAAATAGTGAGGAATTCTTACTTCATCAAACCTGGTTCGATTTTTATATGATCACTATATTTTAGAAAGTAATGTATGAAATTAATTGATGATTAAACATCCGAGAATTTTTTAATGTTACCAGTAGATAATAATGTATAAAATTAATTGATTAAATATCCGAGAATCTTTTAATATTAGATAATAATGTATAAAATTAATTGATGATTAAATATCCGAGAATTATTTAATGTTAGACAATAATGTATAAAGCTAATTGATTATTAAATATCCGAGACTTTTTTAAATATAAATTTTGATGAAAGAATAATTTTTTGTCAACTTTCAATTTGCTGATTAAAAATCATTAATTGGGTCTAAATTAATAATGCTAATGATCAGTTAAATTTTCTATACGTTTCATTTAAATGTCAAATTGAAATACGTTCTTTTGATAAAAAAAAGTAATATTTTACCTGTAGGTAAAAGTATATACTTACCTGTTCTTTCACTGGGATCTTGATTTTTGTAGAATCACAGCCGAGGAATTTTCAACAGACTGTGGTATTGTCTCTTCTGTCCATGATATACTGTATCTTGTCATTTGACAGTCACCAATATTACATTAAAAATCAATAAGACTTTTGCATGATATAATTGCACATTCATTCTACCAGCATCAGCCTGCTAATGATACCTAGACAGACTGTCATCTGTCTCTGTCCCCAGGTAAATTGTCATCAATGCACATTGTACTATATTTGGTCGGCTGCACACATCCTAATTATCCGGCTGCTTTTGTGAGCACAAATTAAACATTGTCAAGATTAATTGTGGTGCATATACCATATATATATACAAACTCCCGAGTGAAGTGAAATTGAAGAAAATTAACTTGTCTTTGATGGAGAGTTTGTAGATGGGTATTATAGTTTGGCACTTTACCCAATAGCAAGGAATGTACTACCGAGAGATTGGGCAAACAGCATGACTTCTACATATTCTCAGGGGTGTTTAAATATTGAACAGATGATTGTATCACTGTGCTGTTTATTGATTTTAGCTCAGGTGCATGCTAGAATAGATAAAGGGAAAAGAGAAAATGCATTATTAAGACACCACACAACCTTCAAGGTATATAGTCGTCAAAAAACTTGATTTTGCAACAATGTAATGAATTATCTTGTGTATAACAAACGATAAATTCCCCGTTGTAACTTAAACACTAGAGATCAGAAACTAGAAAATTTACATGATTGTAATTGATTCGAAATCTTCTTGCGTTAATTGATTATCAGGCTTTTGATCTTATTTTCGTCAGGATAATGATAGTCCATTATTCGTAATTATGTTCAAATGGATCTTTTCCATTGTATAATTAATTATCTGTGTTCACAATCTTAATTATCCAGTATTTGATGCTGAACTCTGTACCTAGTCAACTGAACTGTGGAAAAATTACAATGTAGAGGTTTTGATTGTAAAAGTGTATATACTTATTCTAGCACTTTCAGATTTGAGCTCATGACCAACTTCAAACAGATTAACACATTGTAGTACATGTAGTTCTAGTAGTAGCAGTTGTAAATCTTTCCTATCATAGGAGAGCAAGCTTTTGCTGTATATTTTTCTAAATAACTTAGCATTAGGTTTTGATGCAAATAGATTCACAGACTCATTAGGAGACATAACTGGTATGTTTCACAAGAATTCAGACTGATTAAGGGGTAGTAACATGGAGTAATTTTTTAGCTCACCTGGCCCGAAGGCATGGCATGGCGCGGCGTCCGTCGTCCGTCCGTCAACTTTTCCTTTAAATCGCTACTAGTCCTAAACTACTCAGTGGATTTTGACCAAATTTGGTCTGAAGCATCCTGGGGTGAAGGGGAACCAATTTTGTATAAACGGTGGGTCTGGCCCCCCAGGGGCCTTAGGGGCGTGGCCCAATAGGGGAAATACATTTGTATAGCAAATTCTTTAAAATCCTTCTTCTTCTGTAGAAATGAAGGGATTTGATTCATATTTGGTCTGAAGCATCCTTGGGTGAAGGGGAACCAATTTTGTATAAACGGTGGGTCTGGCCCCCCAGGGGCCTTAGGGGCGGGGCCCAATAGGGGAAATATAGCATATTCTTTTAAAATCCTTCTTCTTTTGTAGAAATAAAGGGATTTGATTCATATTTAGTCTGAAGCATCCTTGGGTGAAGGGGAACCAATTTTGTATAAACGGTGGGTCTGGCCCCAATAGGGGAAATATAGCAAATTCTTTTATAATCCTTCTTCTTTTGTAGAAATAAAGGGATTTGATTCATATTTAGTCTGAAGCATCCTTGGGTGAAGGGGAACCAATTTGTATAAAAGGTGGGTCTAGCCCCCACAGGGGCCGGCCCAATAGGGGAATATAGCATATTCTTTAAAATCCTTCTTCTTCTGCAGGAATAAAGGGATTTGATCCATGTTTGGTCTGAAGCATCCTTGGGTGAAGGGGAACCAATTTTGTATAAACAGTGGGTCTGGCCTCCCAGGGGCCTGAGGGGGCGGCCCAACAGGGGAGATATAGCAAATTCTTTGAAATCCTTCTTCTTCTGCAGGAATAAAGGGATTTGATCCATGTTTGGTCTGAAGCATCCTTGGGTGAAGGGAAACCAATTTTGTATAAACGGTGGGTCTGGCCTCCCAGGGGCCTGAGGGGCGGGGCCCAATAGGGGAAATAAAGCAAATTCTTTGAAATCCTTCTTCTTCCGTTGGAATAAAGGGATTTGATCCATATTTGGTCTGAAACATCATTAGGTGAAGGGGAGCCAATTTTGTATGAACGGTTGGTCTAGCCCCCAGGGGCCTGAGGGGCAGGGCCCAATAGGGAAAAAAGGGTTAATCCTTTAAATCGCTACTAGTCATAAAGTTATACAGTGAAACCTGTCTAATCCGACACCATGTGGGAGTGACACTTTTGGTTAGATTAAGCAGGGTGTCGGAAAAGTCAGGTATTTGTTGTTGACTACACTTGGCATCACGGAAATACGGTAGTGTCGGATTTGACAGGATGTCGGAAAAGTCAGGTGTCGGATTAGACAGGTTTCACTGTAAATGAATTTGAACCAAATTTGGTCAGGAACATCCTTGGGAGAAGGGGAACAGAGTTTGTATACATTTTTTACTCTGAACCCACAGGGGCCTGAGGGGCGGGGCCAAATAGGGGAAATAGAGATTAGTCTTTAAATCGCTACTAGTCATAAAGTTTTTAATGGATTTTAACTAGATTTGGTCAGAAACATCCTTGGGAGGAGGGGAACAGAGTTTGTATAAATTTTACTCTGAACCCCCAGGGGCCTGAGGGGCGGAGTCTAAGAGGAGAAATAGGGGTTAATCCTTTAAATTGCTACTAGTCGTAAAGTTATGAATGAATTTGTACCAAATTTGGTCAGGAACATCCTTGGGAGAAGGGGAACCGTGTTTCTGTAAATTTTTACTCTGAACCCCCAGGGGCATTAGGTAGCACACCACAGTAAGACAGCCTGGCCATGGGCAATTTTTTTGTTAAGCAAATAACTCCTGTATTATGATATGTATAAAAAATGAAAAAATAAATGTACACTATAATTGGTATATCCAGTATGAAGTAGTACATACAGGCTTCACATTTATTAAAACAAAAATCAATAAATTGGTTCCGGATTTTAAATATCCGGATTTTCCGAACGTGTGTTTACACAGGAAATTTAGTTTCGCCTACAGCGCAAAATGGAAGCCCACAGAAAAGGTAAGATAGCGGAAAAACTTAATTTACAACATATGTCCAAACAAGATTAATTCTGTCTTTGGGATAGAGATATTTAATTTTAAATAGGTTTCAGAAAAAAAATTGTGTAGAGAATTGTGCCATTTTGGGTCAAATATCATAATATTTTGCAATTTTTGAGAATTTTTTAAGCTGTTACCATGGTATTCACAGCTCTAAAAATCACAGAAAATATCAGTTTACTTATCCTTCAGAGCTCTATTAAAATTGCAAATGTTGTACAGATTTCAAATATATATACTTTATTAGAGGTTATATGTAAGGTTAACTGGCAATGTTTACATATCTAAAGCATGTGCCATATTTTTCAGAATTTGGCATTTTTACTGTACACTGCTACCTTATAAGGGCTGAAAAATGTTATTTTTTGGAAATTGTGCTTAATTATGCTTGATTAAGCTTCATTTTAGTTCATTATTGCTCAAAAATGCATAAAAACAATTTAAAACTTGTTTATTATCTGGCTTGTCATATTAGAGGAATCAAGGGAGGTAACTCGCATATTTACCCATTTTAAGGGTGGGTTAATTAAGCATAATGTTAATGAGTCAGTGTAAATTGAAAAGATATTCTATGTTTTATAACAAACCCAAAATAACTTATTGGGTATCTAACAAACCATATAGACTGAATTCTGGTTTGTTTTACCTGATTTATTACCCCGTATCCATGGAAACTATTACAGTAAATGTTATTTTTTGAAATATTTGGTGAAACCATTATTTTCAATTTATTTATACATTGGTAAGCATGTAATTTCAATTGATGGAGTGTACGGTTGATACAATATTGTCAATTATTGTCACTTCCTTCGGTAAAGCAGAAAAAATAGCATTTTCCGCATAAAATGGGATCAGCGGACACTTTCATATGATCATTGGTACATATCTGAATTACCGGGGTGGAAACAGATGACTGTGATGTCATAGGCATGACATTTTGAAATCTTGGATGTCATGTCATGATTTATCAGTTAGAATATTGCATGTGTTGCTAAGCTGAGGTTTGGAAAGGAATTTGGTTATTTATTATGACACCATTGAGTATTTATGACGTCATAGATAACATCTGATGACGTCATAGTTACTGATGACGTCATGGTAACTATGACGTCATATTACAAGGCTAAATTTGATAGTTGTATAGTATTTTTTGCTTGATTACATGCACAGAGACTCAAAGTACCACATTCAACTCAAAACACAACTTTATTCAAGAGATATACAGAATTATGGGAGTTTTCATCTTTAAAATTACCTCCCCTTATTACTGGATTGGGAGAAAAAGTTGTCAAAATACACCTCTCAGGGAAATCAGCAATACTCCGTGACTATTAAAGATACACAGTAACCCGATATGTCATTTTGTTCGTCGGAACATATTCTAGACATTCATGGGGTTTTTAGTAAAATTAGAATTAACAAAAGTGATGTATAAGGTAGCACACCACAGTAAGACAGCCTGGCCATGGGCAATTTTTTTGTTAAGCAAATAACTCCTGTATTATGATATGTATAAAAAATGAAAAAATAAATGTACACTATAATTGGTATATCCAGTATGAAGTAGTACATACAGGCTTCACATTTATTAAAACAAAAATCAATAAATTGGTTCCGGATTTTAAATATCCGGATTTTCCGAACGTGTGTTTACACAGGAAATTTAGTTTCGCCTACAGCGCAAAATGGAAGCCCACAGAAAAGGTAAGATAGCGGAAAAACTTAATTTACAACATATGTCCAAACAAGATTAATTCTGTCTTTGGGATAGAGATATTTAATTTTAAATAGGTTTCAGAAAAAAAATTGTGTAGAGAATTGTGCCATTTTGGGTCAAATATCATAATATTTTGCAATTTTTGAGAATTTTTTAAGCTGTTACCATGGTATTCACAGCTCTAAAAATCACAGAAAATATCAGTTTACTTATCCTTCAGAGCTCTATTAAAATTGCAAATGTTGTACAGATTTCAAATATATATACTTTATTAGAGGTTATATGTAAGGTTAACTGGCAATGTTTACATATCTAAAGCATGTGCCATATTTTTCAGAATTTGGCATTTTTACTGTACACTGCTACCTTAGGGGCGGGGCCCAATAGGGAAAATAGGGGTTTATCCTATGAATCACTATTTATCATAAAGTTATGTATGGATTTGAACCAAATTTGGTCTGGAATATCCTTGGGGGAAGAGGGGAAAGAAAGTTTATGTAAATATTGACTCTGACCCCCAAGGGGCCTGAAGGGTCGGGCTAAATAGGGGAAATAGAGATCTGTCTTTATATCGCTCCTAGTCATAAAGTTTTAAATGGATTTGAACCCAATTTGGTCAGAAACATCCTTGGTGAAAGGGGAACAGATTTTGCATAAATGGTTACTGTGACCCTCCATCCCATAACTATGTATAACATCGCTGGACATTAAGGGATAAACACAATTCTGATGTAAAAATAGGCCCAAGGGTCTTTCCCCACCCTAAGGGACTTTTGACATTTGGTCAAATCCAACCAGGTAAGCGATACAGGCCCCATGGGCCTCTTGTTTTCATATTAGGTCATAAGAATGTGTCAAGCCCCTGTGGTATGTTTGACTCTTAACAATTTCCCTTACGGATCTGCAGCATGGACTGCATTTGCAGCATGGGCTGCCAGTATGCTGGTGGTATGCTGCTAGCATGCTGCAGACATAGCAGCATGGTATGCAAATTATGCTGCGACTACAGTATGGGCTGCGAGTAGCATGGTCATGCTGCCAGCAAGACTAAAAGTATAATTGTTGACTTCCTTATGAAAACCAACACTTTCAGATAGCATGTTCTTAGAGTAAAGATAAACCAATAAACTGGACTTTTATTTCTTGTGATTACATGTATGGTAGGTCACTGGGTCAACAGTCAAGGTCATTTTGGTCCAATGGAAAGTATTTTGCCAAAATCACTGAAATATCCAGCTGAAGGATACAGGCCCCTCCAGGCCTCTTGTATGAAATGTAGCCTTATCATTTTCAAATTAACATGTGACTATTGATTTGGATGTCAGACTGTCACATACCAAATCTGATATTTTTTTACCCCACTAGATATTCTTGTACAAAGTAGTTCCTATTGTTCACTGTACATCATTTTAAGGGAGTTCATCCCCAATTTTTTTATGGCAGTTCTTCATGAGCTGGTAGAATGTTAAATGCTGGAATCATCCCTCAAGCCTCTGTATACATTTGAGATAATCTTTACCATATTGTTTATTTGTTTATTTATTGAAATTCATCTTGACCTTGGGAACTATAAATGGATTGCGCAAAATAAATCTCTTTATTCTAATAATCTATGACCATATGTTTTGTGGCGGTTCTATAAAATAATATCAAAATAAACCATGATTGAAGAATTTATTTGTGAACCAATACAATATGATATAGCTTAAATATACTCTGTAACTGTTAACACAGGTTCTGATTGGACGAGGACAGCGCCTGTTACACTGTATACAGTGTATATATCAAAGAGCACATACCAGATAAGACTGGCGCCAAATTTCTTTGTTCATTATCATTTACCCAGAACAAGTCTGTGAACCATATCCATTGAATATTTCTAATTAAGGGAAATTATGGTAGCAAATAATGAAAACAAATTTGTCACAGTTCATAAATTTCCCATTCATCATTAATAAAAATGCGAAAATATATTAAAAATATCACCGTAATATTAATTATAGATACTTTAGCTGCCAGAAATATTGAAGCAAGTCTTTGACCAATACATTTAGAATACAATTACACTAATTATAACAAATAAATAGAGGATGTTTTTCTGCGCTAATTAACGCCAGATTAACTGTTATACTGAACTGGAAATGAAGTATTGTTGTTCTGTCAAATAAGGAGGCTAGGAATCAAGAGAACTTTGGTACACAGCATAATTCACACGTTTTGTTTGGCAGATTTATGGATAGTCTTTTATCCATCAATTACGTCTATTGTTAAGTTGTCAGGAATTTATATTTGACAGACACAATAATATAGGTTGTCATTACCATCATTAACATCGCTGGTCACTGGGTACAATACAATAAAATGTCTATATTAACATGTAGGACTTGTGAAAATAGTTTATTGTATTCTAGGCCTACGGGGCTTATTATATGACTCGGTAAAATAGTTTATTGTATTCTACAGGGCTTACACTCGGTAAAATAGTTTATTGTATTCTACGGGGCTTACACTCGGTAAAATAGTTTATTGTATTCTAGGCCTACAGGGCTTACACTCGGTAAAATAGTTTATTGTATTCTACGGGGCTTACACTCGGTAAAATAGTTTATTGTATTCTACGGGGCTTATACTTGGTAAAATAGTTTATTGTATTCTACGGGGCTTACACTCGGTAAAATAGTTTATTGTATTCTACGGGGCTTACACTCGGTAAAATAGTTTATTGTATTCTACAGGGCTTATACTCGGTAAAATAGTTTATTGTATTCTACGGGGCTTATACTCGGTAAAATAGTTTATTGTATTCTACGGGGCTTATACTTGGTAAAATAGTTTATTGTATTCTACGGGGCTTATACGCGGTAAAATAGTTTATTGTATTCTACGGGGCTTATACGCGGTAAAATAGTTTATTGTATTCTACGGGGCTTATACTCGGTAAAATAGTTTATTGTATTCTACGGGGCTTATACTCGGTAAAATAGTTTATTGTATTCTACGGGGCTTATACGCGGTAAAATAGTTTATTGTATTCTACGGGGCTTATACTCGGTAAAATAGTTTATTGTATTCTACGGGGCTTATACGCGGTAAAATAGTTTATTGTATTCTACAGGGCTTATACTCGGTAAAATAGTTTATTGTATTCTACGGGGCTTATACTCGGTAAAATAGTTTATTGTATTCTACAGGGCTTATACTCGGTAAAATAGTTTATTGTATTCTACGGGGCTTATACTCGGTAAAATAGTTTATTGTATTCTACGGGGCTTATACGCGGTAAAATAGTTTATTGTATTCTACAGGGCTTATACTCGGTAAAATAGTTTATTGTATTCTACGGGGCTTATACGCGGTAAAATAGTTTATTGTATTCTACGGGGCTTATACGCGGTAAAATAGTTTATTGTATTCTACAGGGCTTATACTCGGTAAAATAGTTTATTGTATTCTACGGGGCTTATACTCGGTAAAATAGTTTATTGTATTCTACGGGGTTTATACTCGGTAAAATAGTTTAATCATTTGAAAAAAATAAATATTTTCTGTCAAATATATATATATCTTGAAATATAATCTTAGTTATAAAAAATCTTATCTTATAAAAAAAATTGGACCTTAGTTATAAATAGAGGTTACACAACGAGTGGTTGTTGGATATGGAATTTATTTCACACGAGTAAGTTATTTTTTAAAAGTTATAAAAGACACGAGCTTTAGCGAGTGTTTTTTGCAACTTTTAAAAAATAATTTACGAGTGTGAAATAAATTCCATATCCAACAATTTCGAGTCGTGTGACCTGTTTCTACCACAATAATATCGGCTTGAATCAAGGGGGAAACGTGGCCAAGTATAATTTCGCGTATGCAAATAAAGTGTGGTATAAACAGATTGTTAATCAACAGCTGTAATGATTAACTGATGGTCTGAGAGTTGAATAACACAGGGTATTGTGGTAGAAGCAAGATTATCTCATAGGTTTAACATAACAGTGAGTTACAAGATGTAACTCAGTGATTCAGGGGCAGCAGTGGCCGAGTGGTTAAGGTGTCCCGACATCACTAGCCCTCCACCTCTAGGTCATGAGTTCGAAACCCACGTGGGGCAGTTGCCTGGTACTAACCATAGGCCAATGGTTTTTTTCCGGGTATTCCGGCTTTCCTCCACCTCTAAAACCAGGCACGTCCTTAAATGACCCTGGCTGATAATAGGACGTTAAACCAAATAAACAAAATACTCAGTGTTTTATTAAAGTACCCGTAGATCAAATTTGAAACAAATAATTATCAGTGATCTTTACTTTTAGATTCATACAATTCAATAAAAACTATTTTTTATATAGTGGAACATAACTAAGGGATGTTAGCTTCATGGTATATTTTTATCAACTGAGGCAAAATGTACTTTGTTTGTTTTTTTTTTTTTTAACGTCCTATTAACAGCTAGGGTCATTTAAGAACGTGCCAGGTGTTGCAGGTGGAGGAAAGCCGGAGTACCCGGAGAAAAACCACCGGCCTACAGTCAGTACCTGGCAACTGCCCCACGTAGGTTTCGAACTCCCAACTCCAGGTGGAGGGCTAGTGATAAAGTGTCAGGACACTTTAACCACTCGGCCACCACGGCCCCCTTCAAAATGTACACCCGGCATGTGACCTGTTTTGACTACAATGAAAAGAATACAAAACTTTGATAATATCTGGTTATACAAATGTAAATTAAATGTAAGATTTATCAGTTTTTCAACAATTGCAAAATAAAATATTACATTATGTTAATCACATTTGTTGGCCCGGACTAAAGTGAGCTAGGGGTCTTCTTGTGAGAGTAATTAAACCAGACTATCCTCAGAAAACACACATGGTAGGGCAGGTGACCCTGTACATTGTCTGAAAGGGGTTAACAATGTGTCCTCTGACTACCCACAAATTAGGTAAACACCTATGGAAAAAGTCAAATTCATTGTGTTCAAAAACCTGAAACAAACACATAACAAAATGTTGAATATTAATTTAGTAGTAGTACCCCTACATGATACATACAGTACCATTAGTACTATACTATATATGCGTTAAACCTGCATCATACAACTGTTTTTTTTGGGGGGGGGGGGTTTCTGTGATAGAAGCCAAAAGCCTGGACATTTAGAAAGGAAGGCAGGGAAATCAAAGAAGGTTTTATTAAGTGGTGGAAATTCTTAAATTGTGTTTGTTTGTTTGAACTGGTGTCATTATTTAGTATCTCTATCCTGCTGCTCGTGCAGGGCAACTCATTGAAAATAGAACAATGACTGTGAAAAAACAAATGAACATTCAGGACCAACTGCAATAGAAATATACATTTGTATTACACAGTTACTGAGGGTATATACATCAACATCAGAATGCTGTCTTTCAGGAGACAAGGTCTTTCTTAGTAAAATCATTTAAAAACGCAAATAACTATACAAAATAACAACTTAATGATGGAGAGACCCCTACAAATCAGACTCAGTAATTATTAGATTGAATCCGTATTTTCCAGATGCCCTATTTAAGATCACTAGGATGGAAGGTGTTGAGGCTTTGTGGAATGGCACTCTTCCATCAATCGTCTTGGCCTCCAATCCATCTATACAGTTCATGGTCTATGAGATGGTGAAACGGTACTTCCAAAGGTTGTTGGTGACCAAGGTATGTAACTTAGTTATTTGCTGAAGTTGTTAGAAGTCATCAATGAGGCTAAGATTATCTTGATTTCTCCTTTTAATGAAGAGATCATGCATAAATTTGCTACCATGCATGTAGTTTTCTATAAAGAGAATGAAAAGGAATGCTTAGTAATAATGACTGGAAAATGTATTTATGCATTTGATACTGGTAAAAATGAAGCAAATTCCAGTTTTTCAACCGGGTTGCTATTTGCCACAAAGATGGATTAAAATCATACTTATAACTTATTTCACAGTTGATGCTTTCTACAAAAAATTTAATTTCTTTTGATCTGTAAGTACATGTATGATCATGGTTTGAACACTCGTTTGACAGGATCTCAGCGGGCTTTTGTACTTTGTCATTGGTGCTATTGCTAAGGCCACTGCTACCATCATAACGTACCCTCTTCAAGTTGTGCAATCACGTCTTCGGGTAAGATGAAAACTAATATTTCCAACATTTTTTTTACTTTAAATGTACACTGTATCTGTTATACTTTACTGAATGTGTAATATATTGTTGTAAGTGTAATATATTGTTGTGAGTGTAATATGTTGTTGTGAGTGTAATATGTTGTTGTTAGTGTAATATGTTGTTGTGAGTGTAATATGTTGTTGTGAGTGTAATATGTTGTTGTGAGTGTAATATGTTGTTGTGAGTGTAATATATCGTTGTAAGTGTAATATGTTGTAAGTGTAATATGTTGTAAGTGTAATATGTTGTTGTATGTGTAATGTGTTGTTGTGAGTGTAATATATCGTTGTAAGTGTAATATATTGTTGCATGTGTAATATGTTGTTATATGTGTAATATGTTGTTGTGAGTGTAATATGTTGTTGTGAGTGTAATATGTTGTTGTGAGTGTAATATGTTGTGAGTGTAATATGTTGTAAGTGTAATATGTTGTTGTAAGTGTAATATGTTGTTGTGAGTGTAATATGTTGTTGTGAGTGTAATATATTGTTGTGAGTGTAATATGTTGTTGTGAGTGTAATATGTTGTGAGTGTAATATGTTGTTGTGAGTGTAATATGTTGTTGTAAGTGTAATATGTTGTAAGTGTAATATGTTGTTGTAAGTGTAATATATTGTTGTAAGTGTAATATATTGTTGCATGTGTAATATGTTGTTGTGAGTGTAATATGTTGTTGTATGTGTAATATGTTGTTGTAAGTGTAATATGTTGTTGTGAGTGTAATATGTTGTTGTGAGTGTAATATGTTGTTGTAAGTGTAATATGTTGTAAGTGTAATATGTTGTTGTAAGTGTAATATATTGTTGTAAGTGTAATATATTGTTGCATGTGTAATATGTTGTTGTGAGTGTAATATATTGTTGTGAGTGTAATATATTGTTGTAAGTGTAATATATTGTTGCATGTGTAATATGTTGTAAGTGTAATATGTTGTTGTATGTGTAATATGTTGTTGTAAGTGTAATATGTTGTTGTGAGTGTAATATGTTGTTGGGAGTGTAATATGTTGTTGTAAGTGTAATATGTTGTAAATGTAATATGTTGTTGTGAGTGTAATATGTTGTGAGTGTAATATGTTGTTGTGAGTGTAATATGTTGTTGTAAGTGTAATATGTTGTTGTGAGTGTAATATGTGTTGTAAGTGTAATATGTGTTGTAAGTGTAATATGTTGTTGTGAGTGTAATATGTCGTAAGTGTAATATGTTGTTGTGAGTGTAATATGTTGTTGTGAGTGTAATGTTGTTGTAAGTGTAATATGTTGTGAGTGTAATATATTGTTGTAAGTGTAATATGTTGTTGTGAGTGTAATATGTTGTTGTAAGTGTAATATGTTGTTGTGAGTGTAATATATTGTTGTAAGTGTAATATGTTGTTGTAAGTGTAATATGTTGTTGTAAGTGTAATATGTTGTTGTAAGTGTAATATATTGTTGTAAGTGTAATATGTTGTTGTGAGTGTAATATGTTGTTAGTGTAGTATGTTGTTGTGAGTGTAATATGTTGTTAGTGTAATATGTTGTTGTAAGTGTAATATATTATTGTAAGTGTAATATGTTGTTGTGAGTGTAATATGTTGTTAGTGTAATATGTTGTTGTGAGTGTAATATGTTGTTAGTGTAATATGTTGTTGTGAGTGTAATATGTTGTTGTGAGTGTAATATGTTGTTGTGAGTGTAATATGTTGTGAGTGTAATATGTTGTTGTAAGTGTAATATGTTGTTGTGAGTGTAATATGTTGTGAGTGTAATATGTTGTAAGTGTAATATGTTGTAAGTGTAATATATTGTTGTAAGTGTAATATGTTGTTGTAAGTGTAATATGTTGTTGTGAGTGTAATATGTTGTTGTGAGTGTAATATGTTGTTGTGAGTGTAATATGTTGTTGTAAGTGTAATATGTTGTTGTAAGTGTAATATATTGTTGTAAGTGTAATATATTGTTGTGAGTGTAATATGTTGTTGTGAGTGTAATATGTTGTGAGTGTAATATGTTGTTGTGAGTGTAATATGTTGTTGTAAGTGTAATATGTTGTTGTAAGTGTAATATGTTGTTGTAAGTGTAATATATTGTTGTGAGTGTAATATGTTGTGAGTGTAATATGTTGTAAGTGTAATATGTTGTTGTGAGTGTAATATGTTGTTGTGAGTGTAATATGTTGTTGTGAGTGTAATATGTTGTTGTAAGTGTAATATGTTGTTGTAAGTGTAATATGTTGTAAGTGTAATATGTTGTTGTATGTGTAATACATTGTTGCATTCGTAATACATAGCTGTATGTGTTATACATTGTTCTATGTAATACAAAGCTGTATGTTATATATTGTTGTATGTTTTACATTGTTGTATGTTTTACATTGTTGTATGTCATACATTGTTGTATGTTATACATTGTTGTATGTGTAATAATACATAGCTGTATGTGTTACACATTGTTCTATGTAATACATAGCTGTATGTTATACATTGTTGTATGTTATACATTGTTGTATGTTATATATTGTTGTATGTTATATATTGTTGTATGTGTAATACATAGCTGTATGTGTAATAAGTTATTGTATGTGTATATTATTTGATTAAGTTTGTGGAAAATTAATGATATCCACCACAACACAAATTACGTAGCATGTATGTTTTAGTCATATGTAACATATACTTCAACACATTTTAATACAAATGCATTTTCCTCAACTAAACACACTGATGCTAGGGCCAGAAGCATGTCAACATAATTTATTAACATTTTATTCTGAAAGGTAGTAAACATATGACATATGAAAGAAACAACATATCAAGCCCAAAGAAATCATATCAAATATAACGATTTAAAAGTGATTCAAACATTAAGCAACTCTCTTGCAACAGGCTGGGTACAACAAAGAAGAAAGGTCAGCAAGTATACTAAGCTGTTTGAAAGAGCTCATCAGGTAAGGAATTATTGTTTTAAATGGTATGTTAGTAAAGTACAAATATTGTTTTAAGTGGTAATATGTTGGTAAAGTATAAATGATATGGTGATAATCAAGCATGTATGTAGATCACATACTACACGTAACAAAACTCTTTAGTAGACTTAATTTTACCATGGCTACTCCGGATATATAACTGTTTAGTGCCATGGTACATATGGACAAGCAATTGAATGTGTGCTTCTGATCCTGCATATTCAGAGGTTTTCAAAAAGTATTGGTTTAATCTAACACGAAGTGTGTTTCCCATGGACTGAGATGTTATAGTGTAGACTTCTCTCACTCCGGTAGAGTTGGAAAACTTCATAAACAGCTACCTGTCTCCCTCTGAGGAGTGGCTATCAGCTACCTGTCTCCCTCTGAGGAGTGGCTATCAGCTACCTGTCTCCCTCTGAGGAGTGGCTATCAGCTACCTGTCTCCCTCTGATGAGTGGCTATCAGCTACCTGTCTCCCTCTGAGGAGTGGCTATCAGCTACCTGTCTCCCTCTGAGGAGTGGCTATCAGCTACCTGTCTCCCTCTGAGGAGTGGCTATCAGCTATCTGTCTCCCTCTGAGGAGTGGCTATCAGCTACCTGTCTCTCTCTGAGGAGTGGCTATCAGCTACCTGTCTCTCTCTGAGGAGTGGCTATCAGCTACCTGTCTCCCTCTGAGGAGTGGCTATCAGCTACCTGTCTCCCTCTGAGGAGTGGCTATCAGCTACCTGTCTCCCTCTGAGGAGTGGCTATCAGCTACCTGTCTCCCTCTGAGGAGTGGCTATATTTCAGGAAGTAATGAATACACTATTTTTATGTCTTAGAAGTGATATTCTTTGTCAGAATCCTATGTTTCATTGACCATGTCGAGATACATGTAATTTATCTAAGTTACGGCAGCAGATGTGAAGTGATGATAAATGTGATTGTCAGTTTGAGATGTGATTGTCAGTTTGAGATTTGATTAGCAACGATGCACTCATTCTTTTCTCCTTTCACTATCCATTCCGTTCCTCAGAGAAACTATCGTGCAGTAAGGATACTGTACAAATATTGGAATGTTGAAACCACTATTATTATCTTCCCTTTGCAAATGTCCATCGGTAGAGTGCACTGAGCTGTTCCACAGAATTTTTTTTAAAAAAAACCCAGCAGATTTTATGTTCATTTCCAATTCATTTACTCAAATCTCTAAGAAAAAACGTACTCATGTGAATTCAACAGTAGTAATCTTAGAATCTGCTACATTTGGTTCATCTATTAATAGTCTACAATAAGGATGTTGTTGGGCACTAATATTTACTGGTTTGGATCCTGTCAGTATCTGTGTGGGTGAGAAAGTATGTCTAGTATGATCACTTTAAACACTAAGTATGATACAGTTGTATGATACAGTTGTATGATAAAGTTGTATGACAGTTGTGTGATACAGTTGTATGATACAGTTGTATGATACAGTTGTATGACAGTTGTGTGATACAGTTGTATGACACAGTTGTATGACACAGTTGTATGACACAGTTGTATGATACAGTTGTATGACACAGTTGTATGATACAGTTGTATGACAGTTGTATGATACAGTTGTATGACACAGTTGTATGATAGTTGTATGATACAGTTGTATGATAAAGTTGTATGACACAGTTGTATGATAGTTGTATGATACAGTTGTATGATACAGTATGACACAATTGTATGATACAGTTGTATGACACAGTTGTATGATACAGTTGTATGACAGTTGTATGATACAGTTGTATGACACAGTTGTATGACAGTTGTATGATGAAGTTGTACGATACAGTTGTATGACAGTTGTATGATACAGTTGTATGACACAGTTGTATGATACAGTTGTATGATAAAGTTGTATGACACAGTTGTATGACACAGTTGTATGACACTATGACACAGTTGTATAATACAGTTGTATGACAGTTGTATAATACAGTTGTATGATACAGTTGTATGACACAGTTGTATGACACAGTTGTATGATACAGTTGTATGACACAGTTGTATGGCAAAGTTGTATGATACAGTTGTATGACACAGTTGTATGATACAGTTGTATGACACAGTTGTATGACACAATTGTATGACACAGTTGTATGATGAAGTTGTACGATACAGTTGTACGATACAGTTGTACGACACAGTTGTATGATAAAGTTGTATGATACAGTTGTATGATACAGTTGTATGACACAATTGTATGACACAGTTGTACGATGAAGTTGTACGATACAGTTGTACGACACAGTTGTACGACACAGTTGTATGACACAGTTGGATGACACAGTTGTATGATACAGTTGTATGACACAGTTGTATGGCACAGTTGTATGATAAAGTTGTATGATACAGTTGTATGACACAGTTGTATGACACAGTTGTATGACACAATTGTATGACACAGTTGTACGATGAAGTTGTACGATACAGTTGTACGATACAGTTGTATGACACAGTTGTATGGCACAATTGTATGACACAGTTGTATGACACAATTGTATTACACAGTTGGATGATACAGTTGTATGACACAATTGTATGACACAGTTGTATGATACAGTTGTATGACACAGTTGTATGATACAGTTGTATGACACAGTTGTATGACACAGTTGTATGACACAATTGTATGACACAGTTGTACGATACAGTTGTACGATACAGTTGTATGACACAGTTGTATGATACAGTTGTATGGCACAATTGTATGACACAGTTGTATGACACAATTGTATGACACAGTTGGATGACACAGTTGTATGATACAGTTGTATGACACAGTTGTATGATACAGTTGTATGACACAGTTGTTTGACACAGTTGTACGATACAGTTGTACGACACAGTTGTATGATACAATTGTATGATACAGTTGTATGACACAGTTGTATGACACAGTTGTACGATACAGTTGTATGACACAGTTGTACGATACAGTTGTATGACACAGTTGTATGACAAAGTTGTATGACACAGTTGTATGACACAATTGTATGACACAGTTGTATGACACAGTTGTATGACACAGTTGTATGACACAGTTGTATGATACAGTTGTATGGCACAGTTGTATGATACAGTTGTATGATACAGTTGTATGATACAGTTGTATGACACAGTTGTATGATACAATTGTATGATACAATTGTATGATACAGTTTAATTCATTAATCCATCTCTCAATTTGTTATAAAAGGTGTTTATGGTTTTTTTTTTCCTTTTGTACAATCCGAAGTCTTCAATCTCAATATCATTGAACTCTCACACATTAGTCATGGGTTCGCTGTCATCTTCTGTAGTGGAGCTCTGGCACAACAGGGAAGTTAAAATTATCTACAAAATTCGTTCCGACTGCCAATTCCTGATCCTAAAGTCTCATTATTAA
This sequence comes from Pecten maximus, assembly GCF_902652985.1. Classification (NCBI taxonomy): domain Eukaryota; kingdom Metazoa; phylum Mollusca; class Bivalvia; order Pectinida; family Pectinidae; genus Pecten; species Pecten maximus. The sequence continues at coordinate 40,948,176 of NC_047015.1, read as the reverse complement.
ATGCAATAGAGTATTCAAAATCTTCGGAGTCAAGAATGGGATCTTCTGTCAAACACTTCATTTATTTGGCATCTATGTCAGCATCCCATGAATTCATGAAAGGTTGTACATCCTTAGTTATGCTTGGGCAACACTAATAACAAAACAGCTATCCATTTGGAGTAGCTGATGTCTGTAAGACAAAATTATTTAACCTTTCCCTGGATCCAGAAAGAAAAAAATGCCATTGGTGATGAGAAAAGATTGTGGCAATTGTTTTTTGTCCCATCGTCGATACCCATGTGATCTGTCTCGGAATAGCTCTGATCAATCCGAGGGGGCACTGTCACCAACAGTTGTATTCATGAATTATTCATGAACCAAATCGAGTAATCTGATTGGTTCCATAGAAAATGGCTACAGAAAATCTGACCATTAGTAGTAGTGGAAATGATTTCCGGTAGGATACTTCAGGCTGCCAATGTAACTCAAGTCTGGAACGTTGTCGCTAATTGTACTTTTGACCATCTATAGTATTGAATATATCGAGTCTACAACTCCAGACTATTGCTTTGGACAGAAACGTGGAAGATTTTCTTGAAGATAATGACAGAACCCAGATCCTTTTCTCTACTTATCAAACAAATATCTTGTTTTTGAAACTTAATGATCCGGTCTATATCTTTTGTCAATTTTTTTGTGAATTGCAATCAGTAAACTATCTCAGAACAAATGAATAGATATAATATATTATAAAACAACTTCTTAATCCAATGTGTCCTTGCTTAAGTAATTCACAAAGGACAAGATAATACGCTCATAAATCAAATCGTAACTCTAGCTTACATTGGTTAAAAGCCGACAATTACAAACTTATTACATCATTTTAGTACCTTTTCTAACTTCAAGCTTATATTATGATGCAGAGCATTAAAGCAAATATATGTTCTTTACACCGTGTCAGCCAGCTTTCTTCTTTTAACAGGCAACAGGGTGTGAAAGGACTCTACAAGGGGATGGAAGCCAAGTTATTACAAACTGTGCTCACTGCAGCACTGATGTTCATGGTCTATGAAAAGATTGCAGCCACCATTTTCAGCATCATGGGCCACAGTCAAGCTCAAACTTCATTATGATCCTGAATTAAAAAAATAGAAGTGGAAATCAACAGAGATACTGTGTGTGGTTTGGTTTTCTGGGAATGAATGTTGTGCAAAATTTGACTGACTCTTTAAGAGGCCTTGGGTAATGGTATTACCGTGTCTCGGGAGTATATTTTTGAAACGATACAGGTGAATCATTATGGTCTACTAGAAAAAGTGTGTTAAGGCAGGGAAGATTGTATCCACCGACAAGAAGAATAAATGTATAGCCCCTCATGGAAAATGGGGAGTATGGTTTCCCCTGACGAGTACTATTAGTCGATTCCTATAAATTGAATGTTTTTTATATCCAGATTTTAAATTGAATGTTGAATATTCTAGCTCCAAATATATGAACCTTTATAACATCAAGTGTATCAGACTTGTGAAAACATCACATTGTAATCATGTTTTATAATTAGTTTTTTTTATAAATGACCGATAGATCATCATTTATAGAACCTTTATCATTGAAAGATTTTTAATTTAAATATTTATTTCTATTTCTGCTTTTGCAGAATGCAATGGAAGTTTTATATAGTAACTATATACTCACAGTAAATGCATTGTATAATTTAAATAGCATTTTTACTACATTTTTACCATCAAAATATCAGAAATAATCAAATTGATAGTGTCATTGATTATGTAATTCTCACAAATCCTAGAATCATTGATTATATCTTCCTGAATACTGATGATATAAAGAAATTGTAGTGAACCATCAGAACGGTACTTATTCTTTTCAACGCACTGGAATTCGTTAATATGCAAATAGGCCCAACAACCTATGTAACTGTTGCACATTTGCTGCATACAGTACAGTTTTAAATCAAATACACTGTTGTAAGTCTTTCAAGCGTTGAGCTTCATATCTAGAGCTGTTTTCTTGTTGAATGTTGATCATTGATACCTGTGTCACATAGATGTGGATGCAGATTTGTTTTGATTTATTTATTTTTAAAAGGAAATCAATAGAAAATTGAATAGTTTCCCGTGAAATGTCATGTATTTCACTCCTACAGTAGAATATACCGATATGTTTCACCACAGCTAAAATATCAGTATTCTATAATACTCATAAAGTTATATGAAACAAGATTCCATGAAATAGCCTGCGTGTTTTTAACATCACATGTTGATGCATGATGATACATTGGTAGCATTGGAATAATAATTTTCTATCGAGACCTATGACAGTAGCTTCATTTTAAGAGAATGGTTAAAAGGAAATCAAAATTATCAAAATAAGTTTATAGAAAATTGTGTTTTCTTGTCTTGTTGGTTTACGTCAAGTGCCATGATTTACTCTAAACGTTCCATTTAAAATTTGTTTTTAATTATAATGTTTGTTGATGATTATCAAATATGAAATACTATTGTACTGGCAACATCTGGAACCACATAGGTCTTCATTATTACTAGATTTCTGAAAGGTTTACTGTGTACCAACGCTTCATCTGTTATGTTCTGTGTTGTATTTGTATCACTAGTTACCACCATACTGGTCATTCAAAAGTCCAAAGGTTTCAAACCTACTTTGGCCTATAGTGTGTATCAGATAATTATTTAACAAGATACATTTCCCTTTAGGCTTACTCCTATAACATAAGAGGCCACTGGTCGGCTCTTTTTCTATCGGATATGATTTTGCCGACTGTTACACGGCGCCTGTCAAAAGTATCGCGCCGTGTAAAACCTCTAACATTGTTGGAGTACCTTTAGGCTATGCTATTGTTAAAAGGGGAAAAAAACCTTGAATGTAAAAGGTATAGATATATAATTAAATGGTGTTTCAATTTAAAGCATGTTTCCTTGGTTTAGAGCCAGCACCAGATAAAAAAAGTGGCTCGAGCAGTGTTTATTATGTATGTGTATAATGAATGTTTTAGTATTATTGTTTTTGCACCAGATATTCACTTAGCGTGTTTTTTTAATTGATACCAATATTTTAGTGGATTTACATACTTTTTACTCCTTGGAGCTTTATGATGAGAAAATCCGTGGTATTTGATAGGTATCTAAAACATATCCGTGTCAGTTTTGTGATATTAAACTATTAAAGTAAATCGTATCAAAAGTTTGATGATGAAAAGTTGCTATAAATAATTTACTCATGCATCTTTGTGACTTTTCCCCGAATTTTTGGGCTACCTCGTACATTTTAACAATGAAACAAACCAAATTAAGTGTTTCTCTTAACCTCTTAGGCAGTCCTTTGAAAGGCCACTACGAGTTTCATAACATTTGTTAGAAAATATGTTTACTTTATTCAGTTTTTATCTTTCGGTGGAACCCAGATGTGATATTTTGCATCTGATTAGCTTGAATTATAGGTCCATGGTAAAATGGCTGTCCAAATTTGTCCAAATAACCTGGCGTACTATGGAAATATTCTTTTAAGAGTTTTGATATGGGGGTGGGGGACGGTATATGTATTATTCAGTGTTGTAATAGAAGGGACCATTCCATGATAGTCAGATTTTGGGATAGTCAGATTTTGGTATCCAGTATGGACACACACATTATTGATTATTAAGTGAAACAAATATATACCGTAATTGGACTAACATTGTGTTATTTAATCTTGAAATATAATTCTTCTGCTAGTATTCTACGATCATATCTTCAGCATGTAGTGGGATATGTTGGATTTTGTAGCCTGACACCATGTATGGTATATGGCCCCTACACCAGAAATGGTGTCAGGGCCAGAGGAAACTGGGGCTAGGATGCTGTGTGCTAGCTATTGAAATATTATAAAGACCATCTACAATCAAATTGGTTAATTAACAGTTGTGACAAAATAAATAGTGTACAAACTCCAGTTTTATTGATATTACAGAATTCCTTAGGCTCTGTGGAGTTGTACTATGAAATATACATATGGTTGAAAGTACAGCTAAAGCTGGAAATACTGAAAATTTTGAATAGAAAAGTGATCGGTACGTTACATGGTATTGACTATGATTTATCTAACAATTAATTACATGGTAATATATACATTACATTATATGAATACTTGTTGATTTAATGATATTTTTTTTTATTTTTTTTAACTTTTACTTATTACAATATTCAGAAATTGTATTGCACAACATAAGTGTGTTATATGAAGTAATTTTAGTTATGGTGGATATCAAAATTTGTTTGGATTAAATTTTTGCATGAAACATTTAGTACATCCGTTTTGTTTTTAGCTCACCTGGTCCAAGGTGAGCTTATGCCATACCGCTGTGTTTGTCGTCCGTCGTCCGTCCGTCCGTCAACAATTGACTTCTTCATAACCACACATCAGAATTTGACCAAATTTGGTCAGAAGCATCCCTATGGGGTGGGGACTCAAAATTGTACAAATGGTGGGGCTGACCCCCAAGGGGTCTGATGGGCGGGGCCAAAATGGGTCAATTTGGCTCTATTGATATAAACGACTTCTTCTCTGAAACCAAGCAAAGGATATTGCTCCTATTTGCCTGGCAGTATGACTATGGGGTGGAGATTCAAAATTGTACAAATGGTGGGGCTGACCCCCTTGGGGCCTGAGGGGCGGGGCCAAAAAGGGTCAATATAGCTACTGGGTCTGACATTGCTACAGACCGATTGATATCACCGCTAACTGTGGCGAATTAAAAGTGAGGGTTCGCCACGGGGAAATGTGACGACACCGCTACACAGGTAGCGGGCAGATAAAAGGACAGACGCCCGACGTTAGCTTATAATTCCTATTCAGGTAAGGATTAGAACTGGTTAATAAAAACATCACATTGGATTTCGTGTTGTTTTATCAGTGACTGCCAGCTGCAGTGTCAAGTTCGTATTTATACCAAAAGAAACGACCCAAATAAACTCGGTTTCTCTGATCTCTGTGCTTTGGCAATTGAAAATAATATGGAATATTAAAAACTTCATAGCGAACATAAGAATGTCTTTATGATAAACATAAATGATTTTAGCTGTAATTGTCGGCAAGTCCTTAGATCGTATGTCAAATTATGAACACGTGGATGAAACAGGGATGTATGAACCCCGATTTGAGGTGCTACGATTGTACTGTGTCACGAATAAGAAACAATCTATAAGGTTTTATTATTTGAATACATGTATTTTTATACAATTAGTAATAGTAATCTGACAATTTGACATCAGTAAAAGCACAAACAAAAACACCTTTTATTAACAATAATAACGCAAATATTTTCATCCAAAATTGACCCAAGTCTGACAACCATTACAGACCAAATCCAAGATGGTGACTTGCATTTCGGCTTATTGCATAAGTCGGTTAATCGGGTAAAAAGCCCCCGCAAATAGGCAACCCAATTAAGCGGAATGCACTGTATATTGATATTAACGACTTTTTCTCTGAAACCAAGCAATGGATATCGCTCATATTTGCCTGGTAGTATCAATATGGGGTGGGGATTCAAAATTGTACAAATGATGGAGCTGACCTCCCTGGGGCCTGAGGGGCGGGGCCAAATGTGCTCAATTGGGCTATATTGATATAAACAACTTCTTCTCTGAAACCGAGCAATGAATATCTCCCATATTTGACTGTGAGCATCCCTTTGGGGTTGGGATTCAAAATTGTACAAATGGTGAGGCTGACCCCCGGGGGCCTGAGGGGCGGGGCCAAGAGGGGTCAATTTGGCTGAATTGATATGAACAACTTCTCCACTGAAACCAAGTACAATGTACCTGGTAATAAATATTGCTCATATTTGACTGTGAGCATCCCTTTGGGGTTGGGATTCAAAATTGTACAAATGGTGAGGCTGACCCCCGGGGGCCTGAGGGGCGGGGCCAAGAGGGGTCAATTTGGCTGAATTGATATAAACAACTTCTCTGAAACTAAGCAAGGGATTTCGCTCATATTTGTGTGGTAGCTTCCCTACGGGGTTGCGCCAAAAGCCAATTTTATTTCATGGATTAATGCATTTTTTGGCATGAAAACCTCACGTACCCATATTAAATGCCTATGATATATTGACATAGCAATACCAGTGACAAATATACTTAATCATCATTCTTATTTCATATCTCATGAAATCCACGTGAGCGATACAGGCCCTCTGGGCCTCTTGTTTTTTGCCTCCTACGACTTAGACAGGGGATTACTGCTTCACACTGATTCTGTCAGTCATTCCATACGTCCACTTCAGCAAGTTTTTAAATGTCATTTCTGGGAGTTAAAATAAGGCGAGGAATGGGGATCAACATTCACGTTATACCAACATATTTCTAGTTGTTTTTGTTGCATTACAAACATTGATAGACAGGGTATTTAGCTTTGTTCAATTATAACTGGAAGTTTTATGGATAAAATGAAAAATAGCATAAAGTTCAAATATTTGAATAAATCTAAAGGAGTGTAAATCATCATGAGACACAAATTGTGAAAAACACATCGATGCTATAAATTATACTACAATGACCACCCACATGAAATCAAAGACATCTGTGTGGACTGGAAAAACCTCCAACACCATTCACTATTCCACATGGTCATCATCATCAACACCAATTACATGTAGAGTCATATTGAATGTAGGCTCTCTCGACACGTGCTCAAGTACACGTGATCAGAGAGTTAAATTACATAAAAAAATACTATACATATTATAAACAAAATGTAATAAACCCCATGTAATGACACATTGCTTAATTATGGCGTTGCCTTCATCTCACATTTAGTTATTATACACGATACAATATTCAAGATATCCCGTTTAAATACAGTACTAGTACTAGGTCAAAAGATGTCATTAAAGTCATATAAAGGGGGGTAACTGCGCCAACCTTAGAGAGTTTGATATTGCATTGCTGGTCATTGATGCCGCCGTTGCCATGAAATATTAAATAATTTGTAATCCCGAGAAAAAATTCGGAGAATCAGTGAATGGGAAGCTGAAAAGCACTAAATGATAATGACTTGTAACAGTGTTGGCAGAGGGAAAAGGGGAAAACAAACATTTATTAATATACTATAAAATAATATAAACATGGCCCTTATATATATCACCACAGATTAAAAAAAAATATATCCCCAACCACTACAAATTTTCTATTTATGAAACGTTTCGCTATCATGACAAATTATCTTTTTATTCGTGTAAGATATTGGTTCATCTGTTTTATCATCCATTCACTACGATCCTGCTTCTGTATAAACGTGAATTCAAAGTTTTGTCCGAAGTGCAGATAAAAACAAATTGTATACAGAATAGTACTCATATCACCATCATAATACATCACGTAACTTTTTAAAAGCCAGTGGCTTTCTATACAAATAAGACAAATCTTTACTTGAGCTTAACTGTTATGTAAAAACAAATCTCTGATGTCACGGAGCTTTATTTCTGCAATAACTTTGGATGTTTATACAAAAGTTTTCCCTCTGACGCACGTGCTGCAGATAAACAGCTGAGCTATAGATGTGATAGATATTAACATAGTGTCTGCATCTGTTCGAGGATCTAAAGGGACAATCTTCGGCACACGCTCATAGTCACTTCAATGTTTTACACGGAGCAGGGAAGATACTTTATAGTCTATGAATTGATGACTAAGGGGCAATCTGGAACAGTCAGTATTGGTATTTGGTATTTTTACCTACATGAACATTGCGAATAGACATTTACAGTTTCATATTCTATGGTTTAGTTGGGAAGATATTTTATAGTCTATGGTTTACTTGGGAAGATACTTTATAGTCTATGGTTTAGTTGGGAAGATGCTTTATAGTCTATGGTTTAGTTGGGAAGATGCTTTATAGTCTATGGTTTAGTTGGGAAGATGCTTTATAGTCTATGGTTTAGTTGGGAAGATGCTTTATAGTCTATGGTTTAGTTGGGAAGATACTTTATAGTCTATGGTTTAGTTGGGAAGATACTTTATAGTCTATGGTTTAGTTGGGAAGATGCATGCTTTATAGTCTATGGTTTAGTTGGGAAGATACTTAATATTCTATGGTTTAGTTGGGAAGATACTTAATATTCTATGGATTAGTTGGGAAGATGCTTTATAGTATATGGTTTAGTTGGGAAGATGCTTTATAGTATATGGTTTAGTTGGGAAGATGCTTTATAGTCTATGGTTTAGTTGGGAAGATACTTAATAGTCTATGGTTTAGTTGGGAAGATACTTAATAGTCTATGGAAGATACTTAATATTCTATGGTTTATTTGGGAAGATGCTTTATAGTCTATGGTTTAGTTGGGAAGATACTTAATATTCTATGGTTTAGTTGGGAAGATGCTTTATAGTATATGGTTTAGTTGGGAAGATACTTTGTAGTCTATGGTTTAGTTGGGAAGATACTTAATATTCTATGGATTAGTTGGGAAGATGCATGCTTTATAGTCTATGGTTTAGTTGGGAAGATACTTAATATTCTATGGATTAGTTGGGAAGATGCATGCTTTATAGTCTATGGTTTAGTTGGGAAGATGCTTTATAGTCTATGGTTTAGTTGGGAAGATACTTAATATTCTATGGTTTAGTTGGGAAGATACTTAATAGTCTATGGTTTAGTTGGGAAGATACTTAATAGTCTATGGAAGATACTTTATATTCTATGGATTAGTTGGGAAGATGCTTTATATTCTATGGATTAGTTGGGAAGATACTTTATATTCTATGGATTAGTTGGGAAGATACTTTATAGTCTATGGATTAGTTGGGAAGATACTTTAAAGTCTATGGATTAGTTGGGAAGACTCTTTCACTATCCATTCGTATGGCACTATGTTTTTCTACCTGTTTGGTACAAAATTCAGTTCCAACCTGATGACCAAAATTCAACACGATTTTCGCCAGAAACCACAACAGTATCGTTCGTTGTCTACATAATAGTTTAATCAGGGCATCATGTTGACTCTTCCTTGAGTTTTAGCAATTTCAGAAGTCAAGTTACTCTTTCTCCAAAATATGTAGGGTCAAAACATAGTCAAATATATACCCATCTCCCTTCGATCCCAAGGGTCACATCTGAATTTGGGGAGTCAAACCAACTCTCAAGGGAGGGTCTTCTGTACGCCCTGATAATGATAACTTCAGATGGTTATGGGCGAGATTAGATTACGGACTTGCTAGTAGTGTGTTCTTTCATATTTTCAGTGTAAATAAGAACGCTAACTTGGTCTACTTGTACCCGTGGTCACAGGCGCTTGCATAGAAAATGCGATTTTCAAAAAAAAAAAAAAAAAAAAAATTGATATGACAGTGGTATGTGTAATCTGTTAAGTGAGCTTAACAGATTACACATACCACTGTCATATCAATTTTTTTTTTTTTTTTTTGAAAATCGCATTTTCTATGCAAGCGCCTGTGCCCGTGGTTAGACCCATTTAATAGAACTATTTATCCAGGCCCTTATCTACATGAATACTTTAACATGGGTTAATTGGACATAGTTTGATGTTGAGATACAGAACAGGAAAAGTAGGAAATGTACTGGCGGGAAGAGAGGAAAATACACTCGGTCATTTCAGGGTTCAACGATATATGGTACATAATTACTATTCTTCGTAAATAAACCTGAAATAATTAAACTTTAAGAATGTGTTTTTTAATGTCTCGTGAATGTGTATTGTATTATATAACAAAACAAGTGTGTCATGTATGTTATCCTGTACATGTATCACATGTTTTTCTTGATGAATAATATTTTAAGTAATAAAGAATAACGATCTCCGTATGATATTGGTTTTTGGTATGAGGGCATTCTTGGTGATGGTAGTATGGTTTTTGGTATGAGGGCATTCTTGGTGATGGTAGTTTGGTTTTTGGTATGAGGGCATTCTTGGTGATGGTAGTTTACATTTCTAATCTTTCAACATTTCAGATAAATTTACCGTCGTTTAACACTGATTTTTTATATAGTTTTTAGGATATTCTTGACGATAGTAATAATATATTTGTATATTTCTGTAATACTCATTAGATGACGATAGTAATAATATATTTGTATATTTCTGTAATACTCATTAGATGACGATAGTAATAATATATTTGTATATTTCTGTAATACTCATTAGATGACGATAGTAATAATATATTTGTATATTTCTGTAATACTCATTAGATGACGATAGTAATAATATATTTGTATATTTCTGTAATACTCATTAGAAATTCGCCAAAACAGGACACTTACAGCACTCGGCAGTTTTTTCCCTGATGTTATGATATACGATCGCACCCACCGTTGATAAAAACACAACACGTTATCTACTCTGGGATTACACTGGTGTAAAATTATTATCACAGATGGTTGTATCTAAGATTTGATCTATGTTGTGTATATCAATGTGGACTTCAGTCCCGGATTGTAGGGGCGGTGTGCCTGTTTTCAGACACGTGTATAAAGTACATGTATGAAGGATATAGTGATATCTGTTTTTGACATTAAGATAATACTTGGGTGGTCCGTTATCGAAGAAATTTACAGAATTGTAGATCTATATCATCACAGCATTTTTGTATAGTATGATTATCCAACAAATATGGCTATTGTGCTCTGAAAAGCCAACAATCATTGTAATTACCCAAAGTATAATTATTGTATATTTCCGATAGCTATCACATTCTTTTAATTTAACCTAGATAAACATTTCCAACGTGTGTAAGTAAAACACATCTTGGCCATTGATAAGGATTGCTAGACAAAACTGTAATCGTGGTCACATACATGTTTACATAGAGAGAAAACGAAAGCTCTATCTCGTCGCTGTGCGGGCAAGGTGTTCCGAATGGCCCTGGTTTATGGCACAACTTTTCAGAGCCCCGTTGGATTTGCACTCTTCTCATTCTAGAATATATCTTCCGGTCACTCGATTTGTAGCTCTTCTGCTTCTGGAAGATCTTCTACCTCTTCCGTCTCGAAGCTAGAAGATTTATCTTCCAAGATGGCGGCAAACCATGTTTTAAGTGTGCGAGTGATGAGTTTCACTAGCGAAGGATTTATGACACATACATCCACATGTTTGTGTCATAGTGTTTGAGAAAACTTAAAAACTTGTTTGTTTTGGGTTATATTCTACCGGTTTACTCGATTTACATATAACGGAATACGATCTTCTTAGAAAGCTTCGTTTCTGAGAAGAGAGCAAATCGAGTGGGGCTCGGAGAAAACTGTAATCCTGGTCACATACATGTTTACATAGAGAGAAAACTGTAATCCTGGTCACATGTTTACATAGAGAGAAAACAAACTGTACATAACGGCTTTATTCGTAAGGCTAGCAATTATTGTCAACCTCTTCTTCCGACTGTAGTTATAAAAAGATAACAGATCTGCTTGCTGACACATATATCTGACAGCCATGCACACCTTTGATAATTAATCGTCTGCGGCTTAAGAAAATGCGTCTTTTAAAGATACGACATGGCACGTTCGTTTGTTCAATAAATTTTGTGGACAACACAGATATTGCGAAGGCTGTGTCTAAATCCCTTCTCCATCCTGTTATCTTAATACCACGGTCAATATAGAATGCCGACATTAAACGAAATCGTCCGTATAACTAATAATCGATAAACAATATAATATGTACAAAATATAGCTTTACCTGAAGACTCTTGAAAGTGTGCAAGGGAAATACTAGTGCTTCTGAAGGATACACATCAACGACGATGCCCGCAGAATCTCAATTATCATTAATTTGTCATGTCCTGAAATTGAAAAACCTTTGTGGTGACAATGGAGCCACCAGGCTTGCAACAGACGCCAGCAATTGCAAGTGAGATTTGTAATTACATGGTGCAACCCATAGCATTTAAGGAGTTGTATAATTAGATCACTAGTGGTCGTAATATGGTCAGCCTAGGTGGTCTTAAAATAAAACCATCCCTACACTGGTTGTTGTAGTATACAGAGAAATAACAGGCGACAAATTGTATGTTCATGGAAGATGTCATTGGCATACGGCTGGGTAGACCAGGAAGTGATAACGAAATATATGTTCGTTAAAGTGGTGAATCTATGACTAGCTAGTTCTCTACCTACGTGACACTTTTGCGAGATATTTGCCTTGGTTCAATATTCCTATAACAAAAGAATTTTTCTTATATTTCTGCTTTAAAACTTAACGTTTTAGGTTTGATGTGATTAATTAACAAAAAATAGCTTCTGGTGTTTACAATGATCGATGGGAAATTCAGTTTTAACAGGGTAAACAGTACAATGGCCAGTTTAACCGGGTTTATTATACGGATGACCTGGTTTATTGTAACCGGTTTAACTAGAGATGACCTGGCGGTTTCACTTTACAGATGGCCTAGTTTACTGGATTTAACTCTGTACAGGTGACTAGTTTGTCCGTGTTAACTCTATACAGGTGACTAGTTTGTCCATGTTGACTCTGTACAGGTGACTAGTTTGTCCATATTAACTCTGTACAGGTGACTAGTTTGTCCGTGTTAACTCTATACAGGTGACTAGTTTGTCCATGTTAACTCTATACAGGTGACTAGTTTGTCCATGTTGACTCTGTACAGGTGACTAGTTTGTCCATATTAACTCTGTACAGGTGACTAGTTTGTCCGTGTTAACTCTATACAGGTGACTAGTTTGTCCATGTTAACTCTGTACAGGTGACTAGTTTGTCCATGTTAACTCTGTACAGGTGACTAGTTTGTCCATGTTAACTCTGTACAGGTGACTAGTTTGTCCATGTTAACTCTGTACAGGTGACTAGTTTGTCCATGTTGACTCTGTACAGGTGACTAGTTTGTCCATGTTAACTCGGTACAGGTGACTAGTTTGTCCGTGTTAACTCTATACAGGTGACTAGTTTGTCCATGTTAACTCTGTACAGGTGACTAGTTTGTCCATGTTAACTCTATACAGGTGACTAGTTTGTCCATGTTAACTCTGTACATGTGACTAGTTTGTCCATGTTAACTCTATACAGGTGACTAGTTTGTCCATGTTAACTCTATACAGGTGACTAGTTTGTCCATGTTAACTCTGTACAGGTGTCTAGTTTGTCCATGTTAACTCGGTACAGGTGACTAGTTTGTCCATGTTAACTCTGTACAGGTGACTAGTTTGTCCATGTTAACTCTGTACAGGTGACTAGTTTGTCCATGTAAACTCTGTACAGGTGACTAGTTTGTCCATGTTAACTCTATACAGGTGACTAGTTTGTCCGTGTTAACTCTATACAGGTGACTAGTTTGTCCATGTTAACTCTGTACAGGTGACTAGTTTGTCCATGTTTACTCTATACAGGTGACTAGTTTGTCCATGTTAACTCTAAACAGGTGACTAGTTTGTCCATGTTAACTCTGTACAGGTGACTAGTTTGTCCATGTTAACTCTATACAGGTGACTAGTTTGTCCGTGTTAACTCTATACAGGTGACTAGTTTGTCCATGTTAACTCTGTACAGGTGACTAGTTTGTCCATGTTAACTCTGTACAGGTGACTAGTTTGTCCATGTTGACTCTATACAGGTGACTAGTTTGTCCATGTTAACTCTATACAGGTGTCTAGTTTGTCCATGTTAACTCTGTACAGGTGACTAGTTTGTCCATGTTAACTCTGTACAGGTGACTAGTTTGTCCATGTTAACTCTGTACAGGTGACTAGTTTGTCCATGTTAACTCTATACAGGTGACTAGTTTGTCCATGTTAACTCGGTACATGTGACTAGTTTGTCCATGTTAACTCTATACAGGTGACTAGTTTGTCCATGTTAACTCTATACAGGTGACTAGTTTGTCCGTGGTAACTCTATACAGGTGACTAGTTTGTCCATGTTAACTCTGTACAGGTGACTAGTTTGTCAATGTTAACTCTATACAGGTGACTAGTTTGTCCATGTTAACTCTGTACAGGTGTCTAGTTTGTCCATGTTAACTCTGTACAGGTGACTAGTTTGTCCATGTTAACTCTGTACAGGTGACTAGTTTGTCCATGTTGACTCTATACAGGTGACTAGTTTGTCCGTGTTGACTCTATACAGGTGACTAATGTGTCCATGTTAACTCGGTACATGTGACTAGTTTGTCCATGTTAACTCTATACAGGTGACTAGTTTGTCCATGTTAACTCTGTACAGGTGACTAGTTTGTCCATGTTAACTCTGTACAGGTGACTAGTTTGTCCATGTTGACTCTATACAGGTGACTAGTTTGTCCGTGTTGACTCTATACAGGTGACTAATGTGTCCATGTTAACTCGGTACATGTGACTAGTTTGTCCATGTTAACTCTATACAGGTGACTAGTTTGTCCATGTTAACTCTATACAGGTGACTAGTTTGTCCGTGGTAACTCTATACAGGTGACTAGTTTGTCCATGTTAACTCTGTACAGGTGACTAGTTTGTCAATGTTAACTCTATACAGGTGACTAGTTTGTCCATGTTAACTCTGTACAGGTGTCTAGTTTGTCCATGTTAACTCTGTACAGGTGACTAGTTTGTCCATGTTAACTCTGTACAGGTGACTAGTTTGTCCATGTTGACTCTATACAGGTGACTAGTTTGTCCGTGTTGACTCTATACAGGTGACTAATGTGTCCATGTTAACTCTGTACAGGTGACTAGTTTGTCCATGTTAACTTTGTACAGGTGACTAGTTTGTCCATGTTAACTCTATACAGGTGACTAGTTTGTCCATGTTAACTCTGTACAGGTGACTAGTTTGTCCGTGTTGACTCTATACAGGTGACTAATGTGTCCATGTTAACTCTGTACAGGTGACTAGTTTGTCCATGTTAACTCTGTACAGGTGACTAGTTTGTCCATGTTAACTCTATACAGGTGACTAGTTTGTCCATGTTGACTCTGTACAGGTGACTAGTTTGTCCATGTTAACTCTATACAGGTGACTAGTTTGTCCATGTTAACTCTGTACAGGTGACTAGTTTGTCCATGTTAACTCTATACAGGTGACTAGTTTGTCCATGTTAACTCGGTACATGTGACTAGTTTGTCCATGTTAACTCTATACAGGTGACTAGTTTGTCCATGTTAACTCTATACAGGTGACTAGTTTGTCCATGTTAACTCTGTACAGGTGTCTAGTTTGTCCATGTTAACTCTGTACAGGTGACTAGTTTGTCCATGTTAACTCTGTACAGGTGACTAGTTTGTCCATGTTGACTCTATACAGGTGACTAGTTTGTCCGTGTTGACTCTATACAGGTGACTAATGTGTCCATGTTAACTCGGTACATGTGACTAGTTTGTCCATGTTAACTCTATACAGGTGACTAGTTTGTCCATGTTAACTCTATACAGGTGACTAGTTTGTCCGTGGTAACTCTATACAGGTGACTAGTTTGTCCATGTTAACTCTGTACAGGTGACTAGTTTGTCCATGTTAACTCTATACAGGTGACTAGTTTGTCCATGTTAACTCTGTACAGGTGTCTAGTTTGTCCATGTTAACTCTGTACAGGTGACTAGTTTGTCCATGTTAACTCTGTACAGGTGACTAGTTTGTCCATGTTGACTCTATACAGGTGACTAGTTTGTCCGTGTTGACTCTATACAGGTGACTAATGTGTCCATGTTAACTCTGTACAGGTGACTAGTTTGTCCATGTTAACTTTGTACAGGTGACTAGTTTGTCCATGTTAACTCTATACAGGTGACTAGTTTGTCCATGTTAACTCTGTACAGGTGACTAGTTTGTCCGTGTTGACTCTATACAGGTGACTAGTGTGTCCATGTTAACTCTGTACAGGTGACTAGTTTGTCCATGTTAACTTTGTACAGGTGACTAGTTTGTCCATGTTAACTCTATACAGGTGACTAGTTTGTCCATGTTGACTCTGTACAGGTGACTAGTTTGTCCATGTTAACTCTATACAGGTGACTAGTTTGTCCATGTTGACTCTGTACAGGTGACTAGTTTGTCCATGTTAACTCTATACAGGTGACTAGTTTGTCCATGTTAACTCTATACAGGTGACTAGTTTGTCCATGTTAACTCTATACAGGTGACTAGTTTGTCCATGTTAACTCTGTACAGGTGACTAGTTTGTCCATGTTAACTCTATACAGGTGACTAGTTTGTCCGTGTTAACTCTGTACAGGTGACTAGTTTGTCCATGTTAACTCTGTACAGGTGACTAGTTTGTCCATGTTTAACTCTGTACAGGTGTCTAGTTTGTCCATGTTAACTCTGTACAGGTGACTAGTTTGTCCATGTTAACTCTGTACAGGTGACTAGTTTGTCCATGTTAACTCTGTACAGGTGACTAGTTTGTCCATGTTAACTCTATACAGGTGACTAGTTTGTCCATGTTAACTCTATACAGGTGACTAGTTTGTCCATGTTAACTCTATACAGGTGACTAGTTTGTCCATGTTAACTCTATACAGGTGACTAGTTTGTCCATGTTAACTCTATACAGGTGACTAGTTTGTCCATGTTAACTCTGTACAGGTGACTAGTTTGTCCATGTTAACTCTGTACAGGTGACTAGTTTGTCCATGTTAACTCTGTACAGGTGACTAGTTTGTCCATGTTAACTCTATACAGGTGACTAGTTTGTCCGTGTTAACTCTGTACAGGTGACTAGTTTGTCCATGTTAACTCTATACAGGTGACTAGTTTGTCCATGTTAACTCTATACAGGTGACTAGTTTGTCCATGTTAACTCTATACAGGTGACTAGTTTGTCCATGTTTACTCTATACAGGTGACTAGTTTGTCCATGTCAACTCTATACAGGTGACTAGTTTGTCCATGTTAACTCTGTACAGGTGACTAGTTTGTCCATGTTAACTCTGTACAGGTGACTAGTTTGTCCATGTTAACTCTATACAGGTGTCTAGTTTGTCCATGTTAACTATGTACAGGTGACTAGTTTGTCCATGTTAACTCTGTACAGGTGACTAGTTTGTCCATGATAACTCTGTACAGGTGACTAGTTTGTCCATGTTAACTCGGTACAGGTGACTAGTTTGTCCATGTTAACTCTGTACAGGTGACTAGTTTGTCCATGTTTACTCTGTACAGGTGACTAGTTTGTCCATGTTAACTCTGTACAGGTGACTAGTTTGTCCATGTTAACTCTGTACAGGTGACTAGTTTGTCCATGTTAACTCTGTACAGGTGACTAGTTTGTCCATGTTAACTCGGTACAGGTGACTAGTTTGTCCATGTTAACTCTGTACAGGTGACTAGTTTGTCCATGTTGACTCTATACAGGTGACTAGTTTGTCCATGTTAACTCTATGTGACAGATTTGATGAGGTTTACGATACAAACTCGGTTTAACAGGCCACACATTGTCTGTCTCGCAGTCTGTTGATAAGATACAATGTATTTCTATATCAGCATGCTATACGTGTACAAAGCTGGATATATAATATTGACTACTGTTGGTGTAGAAGATAACACAATGTGGTCTTTATCTGCTCACGTGCTACAGTTATATAACCATGCAATCATAAATTAAAAAAAATCCATTATGATAAAACGTTGTGGAATTTTCAAAGTTAAAAAAAACTTTAAGAAAACATCCATAGCCAACGCCTTGGTATGAGTCAAAACGACGAAGTACAGTATGTCTGTTGTGTGGAATAGTGGCAAGACACTCGTTAACGTAGAGTAGAACGATAGAGGCGATAATGCCGGTATTGTGTTGCTCATATTTCAGTATCAAAACCACTTTATCGTTACAAAAGCCTGTAGCTGTCATCATACAGCAGCTAAGGGGTAATCCAGAAAGGATATAAATAAATTTAAAACTGACTATGACCTAGATTTTACTAAAACTTACTTGAATATTTATAATGCTGACATTATATATTTGTGACAAAGATGTTATTGAGAAGAGCAGGCGTTAGTTAAAATGCATTTTAGGACTCACACAACTAAATCAGCCAATCAGCTGGTGTTTCATCTGAACCAAGTCCCTGAGGAAAATGCGTTTCTTAGGTTTGTAGCTGTTTTCCTGAGTAAATAACATGAAATGGGTACTTTCTATATACGAGAATAAAGAGTAGGGTCTTGAGGTTTGGAAAATCAAAAATATACACTCCTACTGAAAATAGAATGGCGTAGGATTCGAGGTATAAAAAGGCGGGAATTCCCCAGGTAGGGGTTCCCCAGTGTACTGTTAATGTCAGGGTTACTGTCTTTCGAGTACCTGTGTGCTCTTATATGCCATTAAACCTATACAATAACAACATTTATCCGATAGACAAAAAACTTCAAACTTTAATTTGATATAACTTTCACATCATTTGAACTTCAAACGAGCGAATAAAGGGATGGGGTCACTAGTAATAACATATAGTAAATTATTTAGTTGTGTGAGCCCTTTAAGAGGATAGACTATCATTATTAGACACTCCTGTGTGTGGTGTTTCCATTAGTATCCGGACCTGTTTGGGAATATGTTCAGGTGATGGTTTATTTCCGTTTCTTGCTAATTATACCACAACCACGAGTACCGTCACTCAGCATTAATATCAAGTTTTATTTGTTTTGTGGGTGCTTGTGTCTTTCATAGTTGTCCGGAATAGTTCGGGCAGTCAATCCACGGAGAACGTTTGCTTGTGTACAGAACGGGTGATAGAATTCCTCACTTTTTGTAAACACGGTTCAGCGACCTGTTGGTTGGTAAAAAAAGAAAAGAAAAATCTGCAAACGTCTTTTAGAACTCACAATAGGCCGATGATATATACTAGACAATACATTCCTACACTTTCTCCGCTGACATCAGCTAGGTTTCCAACAAATGTTTTAAAATTGCCGCCTTCATAAGATCTTGTGCTAGCTTTAGAGATCTAGAGCCATATTCGTTGGTCAATATGTTCATTCTAAATGTGTGCTTTTGGTCAAGTTGTTGGATTATAAACATTCAGTTATGAATAAATCTGGTTAAGTTTGGTTTTATATTGTTTAACACATGTAACACATTACGGTAATTTAACTGTATGCGAACTGCATGCGTGTTGTGTGTTTTGGGGACCAAAGAAACAACTACCAATGTTATATAAGGACCTTCTGTATGTCTCGGTCAGGGAACAGAACCTGGAAACCCTTCCTAACGGGGGCAACCGCTCAACTAAAGACCATAGTGAGATAGATTGGTGACACAGTGTTAACTATGGAACGGAATTCAAGTAAATATTACACTATCCGTTATTGCATTATCGTGTGCAACATTAACATTGTGTTATGCGAATTGAACCTTATCATTTCCTTTATTATCATTCATGTATTCAGTGTTAAGATTGCATATTGCAGTTTGATTATTCCAGTCGTCAAAATTGTCATTACGAGTTTGCATTGCACAATCCGGTATTCGCTAGGTAAACATTCAGTATTGCATTATCGGCATTCGCGTTCACTTTGTGATTGTTGGCGATTTCATTCTTTAGTTCCTCATTATGCAGTATGGGGGCGCTGCGGTGTTTATGCTATTCGGAATTCATCGGACTTTGCGGCAGCAATCGAAGCATCCGGAAATAGAATAGCGCTGTTCGCAAAATTTCAAGTGAAGTCATTTCTCGTTTATCGATTACTTTTGCCTGAAATAACGGACTAATTGTAGCATACACAGGCACTAGGTAATATTATAATTCAGACAATTTCAGTGTTTTGGTGATGTTGACTTGACATAAGAGAGTTACTAAATAAGGAGGGTAAAGCATTTAACATTCCAGATTACTGTTTGTATAATTATGACTCAAATATGTTATTTTCATTTGTTACTATAAACTTTCTCAATATTGATATATATTCTATCATTTTTTTTTATTTATTATTTATTTACTTTTTATTCACAATTAGTTAAAAATGTACTTTATAACAACCAACATCTCGTGTTTTGATGCTACTAAATTGCATAAAACTACACCATTCATATATTACATGGCAGTAATTTAAAAGCTCAAGATACGCGGCGGCTACCTCGTATGTCACACCTTAAAACAGTAAATGTTTGTTATATCGATAGATAATTCATATATTTTTTATTTGTTTTTTTTTTACCAGTACACAAAATGACTGCATTTTTAGTACCAAAAGAAATTGACTTTTCAACTTCAAAAATATTTAATAAGTTGACAAATTCCACATAAAAAGACTGTAATAGTTTGAAAATTCACATAATGTTTAAATCTTTTAAAGAAGTAAGCAAACATACAAGTATATTCAAAATGTATTTTGATCCTTGAAACCATATATACTATTTCTTTACTACATAGTTTCTAAATAAAAATTGTTATTTTCATTCGTTACTATAAACTTTCTCAATATTGATATGTTACAAGGAGACTTCAAAGAAGAAACAAATTATTCCTGCATCAGAATGAAGAAAAGCTAAAGTTGACAACAACAAAAAATAATAATTACCAATCAATCGGAGCTAGGTGATTATGGCAGAAAACTTTATTGCATCAGGTCTTTATAGGGAAGGTAACTTCACCTAATGTTCCGTATAAATGGTCATATAGAAGGAAGGTAACTTCACTTAACGTTCCGTATAAATGGTCATATATAGGCCTATAGGGAAGGTAACTTTACTTAATGTTCCGGATGCTTCGATTACTGCCGCAAAGTCCGATAGATTCCGAATAGCATAAACACCGCAGCGCCCCCTTACTGCATAATGAGGAACTAAAGAATGAGATAGCCAACAATCACAAACACAGGCGCTTGCCTAGAAAATGTGATTTTCAATTTTTTTTTTATTTGACAGTGGTATGTGTAATCTGTTAAGCTCAAGGTTGGTAACTCCGCCACGAGCGAAACGGCACCCCATCTCACTTCAATCGACTAAAAAACACATTTATTCAAACTGACACGGTGCATACTATATACTACCGTCATCAGGAAACATTCATCTTTAACCTACCGTGTCACTCAATACGAATTGTTACATCCAAAACACAATAATCCGTGAAAACATCGCCGAATTCCTCGCTCTGAACGCCATTTTTCAAACGGCTCCCTCAGCCTGTCCAGATTCTTCATTTACATACGAAGTTGAAAGGTCATGTGATTGTATAATCGGCTGCCGCCAGGTGCACTTTTTGGGGTCATCTCGGCATACTTTATTTTACATGTGCATGTACAGGACGTCGTTTGCGAGATCACGGACTAATAAGATAGCATGTTTTAATGCCAGTGATGAGATCGTCCTTTTCTTTTCTTCAACTGCATCATTTCGGTAGTTGTTGAACTTCGTTTTGAAATCGAAAGATTGCATGTAACGGTGCTCAGTAACTTGTTCAAGCCAGGACCGGGGCATTATCAAGTATACCATGAACTAGCAGTATCAGTTGAAATTTTTCGATGTTAAAATTTGGATGGGGTAATAGCTGATAGTTGTTTGATATTTTGTTTTTTATTGAACTTGTCATCTATTTAGGGTTATGCCTATCTTCAATTTAAAAAAAATGGACCACTACATGACTAGTTAAAAATATATAGACCACACACAATACATGTATCGGTAAGAATAAGAGGTTATTCTGGGTGTTCTGGCGTTAGCCCTAAATACTATAAAATTCTGGCGTTGACACAAAATAACTACTACTACCCCTCAAGTATTCTCTTTTCTTTCTCATTTAAATCCAGTTTCTTTATTCTGTTAACACTTCAGCCAGTTTGATCATCATTGTTAGAGTAGCGTTGGATGTTTACACACTCAATTAATCAGATAATTCATCAATAACTTAAATATTATATATGCGATGTAAGGTGGAATTACATAGATAATCAGTATTACGAAGAATATTTTACAATGCGTTAAACTCTTTGACATTGTCACTGGCGGATTTAAAGCCCCCAACCCCCCAACCCCACCCCCTAAAATTGTCAAAGTAAGGGTATCTTAAAAATGAATTCCCGTATCAATCAGCGAAATGATAGTATAAAATCATTAAAAAAATATCTCTCATATACTTGTTTTTATAAACCACACCAGGTATGAATATATCGTGAAATACACTAGAATGCAGGATTTTGCATTTACCTGCTACTTATTTTAGGGGAATTACCCCCCGGACACCCCCCATCCCCTCCCCTCCCCCTATAATTTCGCACGCACCCTAATTGAAAATCCTGTGTCCGCCCCTGATTGTTGACACTAAGCGGCCAAATGTTATCAAGTTTATTAAAATCGAAATCAAGTAAGTAAGTAATACTGTTTCGAAAATTTGAATAAAAAAGGGGTTTAAAATAAAATGAAACTCCTCAATATTTCGATAATCATACAGTGATAGATCTATAGGTAAGTCCCGAGTCTTGTATGTACTCATAAAATTTTGATTGAACTCGAAGAATTTCTGGCAAACATTAAATCTAACATTGTGGGAAATGAAAATAAATTGAAGATGGATCATCGATCACAACGTACAAATCGTTTGGCAGGTCTGAAGTATGATCTTCGTATTTGACGACGACATGATATTTGTAAAATGTGTAGAAAGAAATGAACAGGTCTGAAGTAAGTAATGTTGGTACACATGTATACGTTCCGGTAACCTGATGACAGTCTTATTCGTGATTCACTTTTCTTTTTGTTCGTCCAGATTTCAGTAAACTGACAAAAGTAAATCTATAAATAAGCATTTTGTTCTACCTTTGTGACAAAAGTATGCGAATCCATTTCCCATTTATTTTTTATTTTTTTTTATTTTCATGTATAAAATGTCTAGGCCTACTACGTGAATGTGATTGCAGAATAGGCATTCTTGACTTCGTTTGCTTTTCCTGTGTACTGTCATATACGGTGCGTGGTACTCTCACGTTCAAAATGATAAATAATTTATGATTATAAATCATCATTCATTGACGAAACTTTTCAAATAATCGTAAATTAGACGAAACTCTTCAGCGAGTCGAAGCGTTTTCCGGACAAAATGCATGCGGAGATGACCCCCAAAAGTGCACCCGACGACTGACGATTATATAATCGCATAACCTTTCAACACCGTATGTAAATGAAGAATCTGGACAGGCTGAGGGAGCCGTTTGAAAAATGGCGTTCAGAGCGAGGAATTCGGCGATGTTTTCACGGATTATTGTGTTTTGGATGTAACAATTCGTATTAAGTGACACGGTAGGTAAAGATGAATGTTTCCTGATGACGGTCGCATATAGTGTGCACCGTGTCATTGTGAATAAATGTGTTTTTTAGTCGATTGAAGTGAGATGGGGTGCCGTTTCGCTCGTGGCGGAGTTACCAACCTTGAGCTTAACAGATTACACATACCACTGTCAAATAAAAAAAAAATTGAAAATAACATTTTCTATGCAAGCGCCTGTGATCACAAAGTGACCGCGAATGCCGATAATGCAATACCGAATGTTAACCTAGCGAATACCGGTTGCTCAATCAAACTGCAAAATGCAATCTTAACACTGAATACATGAATGATAATAAAGGAAATGATAAGGTTCAATTCGCATAACACAATGTTAATGTTGCACACGATAATGCAATAACGGATAGTGTAATATTTACTTGAATTCCGTTCCATAGTTAACACACCGCCTTTGACCTAGGCGGCCGGGTTTGATCACGGGTATCATGTGATCACCTGCCCGACTACTTAGGGGTTTCCCGGGTACTCCGGTTTCCTTCCACAGTAAGAACCCTCGCGGGCTTCCATCCGGGCCAGCAAGCGTGATTAAGATTAGTTGATATAACGTGTTTCTTAGTTGTTGTAAAATAAATAAAGTTTACATTTAAAACTGAGGCATTGTCAAGTAAGAAGAGGAAAGTTGTTGAGAAAGGAAGGAAAAAGTAATACATTTATCGCAATGGGAACAACAGGTACAATTATTACGCCCTAACTGCAGGGCAAGAATAAATCTGACAAGTGTTGTCCATGTCGTCACCCATAAATAAATCTTGCGGTTAGTATCTTTATCTACCGTTTAACAACATATACTTATCTAAATTTATCGTATATCCTCATACGCATTGTTTGTCTGTAAGACCTTTAGAAGCACGTAAAGTATAAATTCAGTAACCAGACATGTTTCTGTAATTTGTGAGTAACCCTTACACCCACTTCCACAATTCTACAACAAGGACGGCTTCTCTGTTTGATATCGGCTCATCCGTCAAATTATTCATGGAGGTATGCTACTTCAACGCCAAAAACAAGAGTGAATAAATAAGTGATTTTGAAGTGAGTGGTCTTATCGCGTTGGTGTGAAGCTATAATCGTAAAGACACTAATACAATTTACATTTATCAGGTTATAAAACACATTTAAAGCTCATTTCGTTTCACTGGCAGTATGCCATGTGATACACAAGTTGTAAACCTTAATTTCAGTGCGTTAGGGTTTATTTCTCGTAAAGGGACACAACCATCCACTTACTGTATGTAGTGGTAATCTTATTTTAGTGGTATTCTTATTTCAGTGTTAATCTTATTTTAGCGGTTATCTTAATTTAGCGGTAATCTTATTTTAGTGGTGATCTTATTTTAGCGGTAATTTTTATTTTAGTGGCAATCTTGTTTTAGCGGTAAACAAATTTTAATGGCAATCTTATTTTAGCGGTAATATTATTTTAGTGGTAAAATCTTATTTCAGTGGCAATCTTGTTTTAGCAGTAATCTTATTTTAGTGGCAATCTTATTTTAGCGGTAATCTTATTTTAGTGGTAATCTTATTTCAGTGGCAATCTTATTTTAGCGGTAATCTTATTTTAGTGGTAAAAAAACTTATTTCTGTGGCAATCTTGTTTTAGCGGTAATCTTATTTTAGTGGCAATCTTGTTTTAGCGGTAATCTTATTTCAGCGATTCTCTCGCTGGAAACATTGCGTTTAATTATGATAACGCTAATATACTATTCTACAGCAAAAAGTGTGGGTGCACCAAGTCATCCATGTGTTGCATTGTAATACCGGTTCAGTATATACGTTTACTACTGGATACAACTCCTGTTAGCCGGTAGAGTTTGTATCCATCATACTTTTTAGAGAAATATACTTCAACCGAAAAACCAGTCTAACTGCATAAAATTAAGTTTTGAAAAAAGAATGAAGCATAGAAATAATATCTGGCAAATGATGATCATGACTTACATTTCGTCAGTTTTATTTCAAATATCTAACTTAGACGAATAGTTTCTTGTCATAACTTATTTAGATTTAGATTTATGTCTGATCTGCTGTGTATAAGAAATGTATCGACGGTTGATCATGATTGTGATGTTTTATTGATACAGGTATTTCCCATTTGTAACTGACATACATAACTCGAGGTACATGTAGTATGAACCTGTGTGCCATGTTTAGGTTTCCTGTTATCGAATAAAGCAACACTTCTATAGTAATACAATGCACTTCATTATCCCATCCTGGCGAGTTGGAGAGGGGGTACATGGATAGGCACATACGTACACATTATTACTTATCATCATCTCTTCAGGTCACGCCCACCTGGGGTCAAAATGAGATCACCGCTACTATAAATATAGTTCTGAATCCATGCTCAATGGACTTCTATATTGCATGATTGTTCTGAAACTCCATACACTTACAGGTTTCACCCACCTGTGGTAAAATGAGATCACTATTACTATAAATAGATTTTTGAATCCATGCTCAAGGGACTTCATTTATTGCGTGATTGTCCTGAAACTTGACACACTTACAGCCGTCATTCTCACTTACCAGTTCACTCGGGTTTCACCCACCTGCAGGTCACAGGTTTCACCCACCTGCAGGTCACATATTTCACCCACCTGGAGGTCACAAGTTTCACTCACCCGGAGGTCACAGATTTCACTCACCTGCAGGTCACAGGTTTCACCCACCCGGAGACCACAGGTTTCACCCACCCGGAGACCACAGGTTTCACCCACCTGGAGGTCACAGGTTTCACCCACCTGGAGGTCACAGGTTTCACCCACCCGGAGTCCACAGGTTTCACCCACCTGGAGGTCACAGGTTTCACCCACCTGGAGGTCACAGGTTTCACTCACATGGAGGTCACAGGTTTCACCCACCCGGAAGCCACAGGTTTCATCCACCTGGAGGCCACAGTTACAATAAAAAGATTTCCGATGTCCTTGCCCTTTCAACTTCATATATTTTCTCGAAGTCCCGGAACTCCTCACACTTACTAACGGCCGTCATCTTTTGGGCAAATTCTGGTTTTAACCTTCTATGGTCAAAATTTAGGCCGCTGAAAGTATAGATCTTTTATATTCTCTCTCTCTCCCGATACGTTAATTAAATCTGATTGTCCTGGATGAATCTGCATTTGAATCTTCTGGGATACGATTAGAGGTCACTCTTCGTTAATTAACAGATTGTTCTGTTGATTGGGATTTTAACTGGTAACTGTCATCTCATGTTATAACAGTGTTTTCCTGAGAGACGTTGGGATTGGACAATTGTTACCACCTTTTGTGTGTTATATAGTAAATGTTGAATAGCGAGGGGAATCCTATTGCTTGAGATGCCTTGTTACACCTCTACAGTATATTGAAATTTGTTTAAAAACTTAAAAACATGCAGATGTGCTTAACATGAAGTCTGTATTTAGCACGTGGTGTGTATAGATGGTAGTTAGGACTGTATTCACGCGCCATTACCGTCGTAATTTACTTTATTTTCCGTGTAATTGCAAATGAAACAGTATAACATTGAAAGCTGCGCAAACGAAAATGTCTTGGGTTAATTCCGTGTAGATATAGCATAGGCAGGCAACGATTTGTTTTAGGAAATACAACAAATAAATGCATCATTACTGGGAATTTAACGAAACACTTAACTAAAATATCTAACAATTAATGCATAAACAATCTGTATTACAATCAGAAAAAGATGCTCCTGTGGCAAAAGATACAAAAGAAAAGGCGAATGCAAAACATGCAAATGACAACACGTAGCTAGTGGGATACATGAACATGTCCAAATCTAGGGATGTGCCATGTTGAGAGTATAATACACCGTTGTAACACATTTAATGCACCATTATAGTGCATACAACAAAATCTGTATCTTGAATGCGAAAAGGAAAGTGTAAAAAGTTAAAAAAAAAAAAAAAAAAAAAATACAACATTTAATGCGCCAGTAAAAGTATACGCCATAACAAAAACAATAGATAAAGCGTCAATCAGTGTTTAAACAACAACACTAGTTAATACAGTTCGTGCGTCAGTAAGAGTTACAACACGAGTTAATACAGTTCGTGCGTCAGTAAGAGTTACAACACTAGTTAATACAGTTCATGCGTCAGTAAGAGTTACAACACTAGTTAATACAGTTCGTGCGTCAGTAAGAGTTACAACACTAGTTGATACAGTCCGTGCCTCAGTAAGAGTAACAACACTAGTTAATACAGTTCGTGCGTCAGTAAGAGTTACAACACTAGTTAATAGAGTTAGTGCGTCAGTAAGAGTTACAACACTAGTTAATACAGTTCGTGCGTCAGTCAGTGTTTACAACACTAGTTAATACAGTTCGTGCGTTAGTAAGAGTTACAACACTAGTTAATACAGTTCGTGCGTCAGTAAGAGTTACAACACTAGTTAATACAGTTCGTGCGTCAATAAGAGTTTACATCACTGGTTAATACAGTTCCTGCGTCAGTCAGTGTTTACAACACTAGTTAATACAGTTCGTGCGTCAGTAAGAATTACAACACTAGTTAATACAGTTCGTGCGTCAGTAAGAGTTACAACACTAGTTAATACAGTTCGTGCGCCAGTAAGAGTTACAACACTAGTTAATACAGTTCGTGCGTCAGTAAGAGTTACAACACTAGTTAATACAGTTCGTGCGTCAGTAAGAGTTACAACACTAGTTAATACAGTTCGTGCGTCAGTAAGAGTTACAACACTAGTTGATACAGTTCGTGCGTCAGTAAGAGTTACAACACTAGTTGATACAGTTTCGTGCGTCAGTCAGTGTTTACAACACTAGTTAATACAGTTCGTGCGTCAGTAAGAATTACAACACTAGTTGATACAGTTTGTGCGTCAGTAAGAGTTACAACACTTGTTAATACAGTTCGTGCGTCAGTAAGAGTTACAACACTAGTTGATACAGTTCGTGCGTCAGTAAGAGTTACAACACTAGTTAATACAGTTCGTGCGTCAGTCAGTGTTACAACACTAGTTAATACAGTTCGTGCGTCAGTAAGAGTTACAACACTAGTTAATACAGTTCGTGCGCCAGTAAGAGTTACAACACTAGTTAATACAGTTCGTGCGACAGTAAGAGTTACAACACTAGTTAATACAGTTTGTACACACGTAAGTCAAACAAGAAATGTATACAACTGTGTACATCGTGGGGGTAAATAAATACAACACTTGAACGATGACAATGACTTGGTGATTATATCGATTAAATAGCAACGTCAATACCTGCGGGCATCGCAATTTGTAACTGAGACAGTTGACAATGACAGTAGGCAAAACAATACGACGAATCGAAAACTAATATATTTAATCCATCAGCATATATAGTAGTCGCGGTTAAGCTGACTGAGTCAATTGCTATAAATATCGTTTTAGATCAAACAAATCTCGAAAGTGATTTCCCAGTTGATATCTCCTTAGAATCTGTATAACCGATGGCTCCACATGACGTGCAACATCAGATTACCAGAGATACCTGGTCTGTATCAGGAAATGTCTGAGAACTTGGGCATATTATGTGTGTGTTGTGATTCTCCGTGCATATCATCACTTCCCAGCAATTAACCTACTGTCTTAGTTATGGACGGAACGGTAACAGTAATTGTTATGAAGATAAAGAAGTATTGATAAAGGATTTAAAAAAAAGTTTAACACTAACCAACGAGCTGGCGTTAAATTAGTGGGATTGTACAAGCAATCAATTACATGATATCGCGTTATGAAATACACAGGCAACCGCGACGAATAATCAATTCGTCAATGTAGTTACCACTGTCGTTGGTTAGATGTGACGCGTTTTGTGTACATAAGGGAATGGGGTGTTCGAATACATCTCATTTCGCTAGTCGATTGTGATCTGTTCATGTGTAAAAAGTCATATACGATAATTGTAGATAACGAATACAGGTAGAAATCAATCGGATCGCCATAAAACCCCGGTACCCCTAATCATGTAATGGACTGGACTACATTTGTAAACATTAGCGTTGTGTGGTGTCTTTGAACTCAGTACCTATCTCCGTAGGTATTTATATGGACGTTGAACGGAGGGGTGACCGACTCGCAATACATGCATGACAATGGACGCTGGGTGACACACTTGTGTTTATTACCTGTGCTAACATACGTACAAACTATATATATATTCAGTAACTGATAATCCAGAATGAAGCGTTTAGCGGGAGTCGTCATATTGGTGTTGGGGTTTGGAGTTTATTTTACTCAGCCCCATGCTTTATGTGCAAATGTGCTGTCTGATCCACTATACGCGGTTGTGTTTTATGCTGTGCTTGGACTCACCGCCCTGTTTCTTCTGACCAGTAAGAAGCCAAGACTTTGTATAAGTCCTGTCGGTAAAGCTGTTATAATTACAGGTGAGTGGCTATTGTAATCTTGATATGTAAACACACCAGACACGGTCCGCTATATGTCAGCTAGACACTATATTCTACCTGTCAGAATGTGATTATATACCAGACGAGTTAAATTCAAAACATTCACATCAACTATTTAGTATGCACGTTTCATTTTGTGTATGATAGAGTAATATTTAATGTGTTTTGGAAAGGACTCAACCATGCATGCCTACGAAGGGGACACAAACACAGACACACGCCTGTATTTGATACGCTAGAAAAATATACCTGTGTCCCGCCCGCACCTGTACACAAATCTTGTTTATTCCCTTTACCTTTGATATACCTTGTAAGTCGGACAAGTAAACAAGATTTGATCTCTGAACCCTAAGGGTACGTGAATACACTCTTTTGTGACACAAAGCCAATTTGTTCCGACAAACTAGATTAGTGTAACCGTACTGACAGCGTCCTCGATCGGGTATCGGTGTATTTTACCCGGCTCCACCCCAAAATTCATTCCAGGTATACGCTGTTGCTTTTCCATTAGATACGGCTTAGTGACTGTCGTATACCGACATATTCTACACGATATATAAGTACACATTTACACATACATCATAATTTTCTGAATACGCAACAATCTGCATTTTGGTTCATTTGTCATACGTTACTAGGGCATGAACGTCTTCGAGCTTTGTCTGAAAATGAGGGCACTAAGTGATATCAGTTTTAAGGGTTTTGTGACCTAGCACTATCTAAAGATGAATGAAAGCTGCAGATTGTGAAAATAAAAATAAACTGGAGTAGGTAATTTAAGACAAGGAAAGGACAGTAAAGTGTCACTACACACAATTCCTTGGGCTGACTCGTCATGCACCAAAAAAAATTAAGTGCCAATTCATGTAATACTTCTGAGAACTGGAGTACCTAAATTGACATATCATTTCCAGCTTACGTTATCATTATGCCAGGTACAATAGCACTAAACAGGGTATAGATATTTACTCCCAACATCCTGTACCTGTGCTACAGACAATTATAACGTCACGTGGGTATATTATATAGATAGATATATACGACATTCGAAGTTATAACAAAGCGTACAATGTACAGTATCATATAGGTCTAGACCGACCTCCCCTTCATGTCGCTGGGGCAGGATTTATGGCGTCCAGCGCACCGAAAAAATGCTACAGAGATTTAAATCAGAGAGGATGAGACTGGGTTAAAATTACACTTGCTTTATAACACTTTCTACCACACTCGGATCCTAAATAATGGTGCAGTGGGTTTTTTTTCCTGTAAAGACTTTACACGGCACGTTCCGTTGTGTTGTAGTGAACGAGTTATTTATAATTCCAAATGACACGTAAATCTCTTCGAGGAACATCTATTTATATTTAGTAATCTTTGCCAATAGTAGACAAACAATGGATTGGTGGATTGTTGTCGTTAACCAGATCTAATGTTCGTAAATTATACTGGCAGCTTACCAGACCGTCATTCCAAGGGTACCAATCAACGTCATCTTCCGGTATAATTTGTTGTTTAGGCGGCCATTTTGTACCATGAAGCCGATAATTTTGTCATGTTGAATTATTACCTATGTCATTAATTGATATTTAACAAATAAAACGAGACTATCTGGTATCCATTCATTTTCATACACTGCCTGCAGCTGGTTGGTATTTTAACTCATGCACTTATCATAAAGCGAGGGATGATTGATATGTTGTGAGCCTCGTATTGAAGGAGGTACTCATTGATGTTCTTTTTAAGTCCTACTATTCTCTGACTATATAGGGCATTGATCCAATATTTGCATAAAAAAGGTTTAACACCTAAGGATATCCATAATGATACGGTAGCAACACTGGGGAGATATGTCCCTCCATATGCTACAGTGAAAAGGTGGCGGGCGGAATTAAAGCGCGGCCGACAGAGCCTTGAGGATGACCCCCGTCCTGGATGGCCCGTCAATGTTGCAACCCTAAAAATGGTCAATAAAGTTCATGATATTGTTATGACTGACAGACGAGTCACAGAAAGATATATAGCCAGTAGAGTTGGCATTTCCCCGGAAAGAGTACATTCCATTCAGACCGAGGATCTTGCAATGAGAAAGCCTTCGGCCCGATGGGTACCAAGACGAGTTGATATTACAGTTGATCAGAAGCACACCAGACGCACATTATCGCGTGCTAATATGAACCTTTTTGAGGAAGATCCTGCCAGCTTTCTTCAGAGATTTGTCACCCCCGCCAAATTAAGAAGGCAAAGACAGTTCCATCAGCTGGGAAGGTAGCCTTGGTTTTCTTGGATACGGATGGTATTCTGCTGATAGATGATCTCCAAAAGGGACAAGCAATAAATGACACTGGGAAATATTTAACATAACTTAAGCGCCGCGAAAAGCTCACTAAAAGTGCGTTATTCCATCAGGACAATGCTCCTGTTCACAAGTCTGTCATTGCCATGACTACCATTCACGATTGTGGCTTTAAATTGATTGAGCATCCGTCTTATTCACCTGATCTCGCTCCATCAGACTTTTTATCTATTTCTAAAACTGTAAAACAGCTATTTCAGGCACATTCTTTCGGTCCGATTATGACGTCATACATGCAGTGGATGACTTTATGAACAGGCAAGAAAAGGAGTTCTATAAAAGTTGCATTGAGGCCCTACGTAGCCCAAAATGGTCACAGCGTGCGTCTAGAGTTCGGAGGTTCCTGATCTGGTCGTTGCATTCTTCCTCTCCTATCGTATTTGGCACCTAACTAAAACGATCCCTATGTGAGGTGATATATAGGGTCCCTTGTGTGTCTTCGGGACACAGGAGCTTGTTTATATTGATCATTAAAGATAATATAATATATTGACTACATTATTAGATGTCAATAAAGCTGAATTTGTAGTGATCCCTGATACATGACTCAAATAGTATTTTTACTGATCAATAGAGACGAGCCCCTGTGTTGGAGGTCGAACACTTTGTTGAGTGTCTGATGTTTACATTGTTTAACGTCCTAACGATAGTTATGGCTGAATGTAGCGGAACAGGACTGGACTGAACTGTCCAGGTAGCTCACAATGGCTAGAGCGTCCGTCGGAGGTCCGGGGTTCGAGTCCTGGTGTGGTCGTTACATTTGTAAACATCGCAAAAGTTCTCCTCAAACTTTAACATATGTCATAATCTGTTTTACTCGTGAGAATTATTTGTTATCTTATAAATAAATGTCTGTTTAAGCAATATATATCGAATACATATAGCAACGAAGGAGTGTACAGTACAGAATAATATCGCGTAGAAATAATACACTTCAAACGGGATCTCGCGACCTTTCTCTGTTTACATACGAGACAAAGTCCATTTAAATACTTTAAAGAGTTCATCTCAGTCTGACTTTTTAGGGAAAATGATGTTCATTAAATGTATGTAGTGTAGATAGTGTAAGTAATTACTGGTGAATTAGGTCCACATAACCTGGGTATTGATGGTACTTCACGTCCATTAACGTTGGTGGGGGTAAAATGGGTCATCTGATCGACTTTGTCAGAAAAGGCCATCTTTTGTCACGTCAAGCTGCGATCGGACTCTCATTACATGGAACAGCTTCGTTATTTTTATCGACACTGGATAATTGGCCTAAATTCCTGAACGTGCGAGGACCTATCCCCACCAGGACTTCTCAGCCTGGAGAGGGAAGATATTGCCATAGCTCGAGTTTCAAGTTATTTGTCCGCATTGAATTTAACCAAGCAAATGTACTCGTGTCGAAACCAAACAGGTGCATGTACATTTGTATAGCATATATAATCCCATTTGATTTTATATTTAGAAAACACACTCGTGATTGGCACTAGTGTATAATACAAGCGAACTTGCATGTAGAACAAGGAATAGAAAGAATAATGAAAGAAAAAATAATCTGACCAAGGCTGGGGATCGAATAGCCCGAGTTTCCTCTGGCCCTGACACTATGTCTGGTGAAGGGGCCCTACACCGGAAACTCGGGCTAATGATCGAACTACATATATTGTGACTGCGTACATTGTACATGGTACTACTAACCAAAGGGATATTCCCTCCAGTCCGAGTTGGAATGGCGACCTACACTTTCCATTTTACACCTGGATAAGTAAGGTGGTCTGTTCTAACACGTGACCGCCTATTTACACCTTGTTGAACAGTTATGACTCGCCATGCGAAACATGGTACTTAATAAGCGAATGGAAACTAACGACGGCTGGTGATACTTTGGGGAAATCACTGCGACCGACAAATCTCCCGATATGATTAGAACAGTCTGCTCATCTTCTCATCTTCATATATCGCGGTCTCGTTTATCAAATTATTGGTCTGTACCAGTAAACAGAGAAATTGAATACAGGTGGATTGATATATTGTTACAGCTAGCAATTGGGTCAACAAGCACCAGATGAAACGCCTAAACACGTAAAAATATCCGTGCACATGCCATTAACATTCAGTTTCGCCCAGCATGTTCTGCGTCATAGATTGATGACAGCGGGTCTCTGTAGACATAATTTGATCCATGCTTTGACATGCATGTAGATAAACACACATGCCCGGACAGTGCCTTTTCCTTGATTAAACTGAACCATTAGATTATATCCCTTGACAGTGTATATCTCACGGACTGGGTATATCTCACGGACTGGGTATATCTCACGGACTGGGTATATCTCACGGATTGGGTATATCTCACGGACTGGGTATATCTCACGGACTGGGTATATCTCACGGACTAGGTCTGTACATAAATCACGTGTAAGTGTTTAAATCATTTATGAGCTGTCTGAAAGGGAGTGTTTTTAATATCGAACATACAAGTTGTAATTGGTGTCCTTTGTGAATTATCTCCAAACATTCAAGTTGTAATTGGTGTCCTTTGTGAATTGTCTCCAAACATACAAGTTGTAATTGGTGTCCTTTGGGAATTGTCTCCAAACATACAAGTTGTAATTGGTGTCCTTTGTGAATTATCTCCAAACATACAAGTTGTAATTGGTGTCCTTTGTGAATTATCTCAAGTTACATATTGTATTTAGTCACAATTGGCGTTAAATCTCGAATATATATAGGTAGTTTTTGTCCAAATGCCATTAACTGATGGTTCCGAACGTTGTCACCGACGCGGGTCTCACTTAGAGAACATGACACTACCTGAATTACACGTAGATTTGAATGGCTGGTGTAGTCGCTAAAATAGATACCGTTCAAGAACAATTCATTTGATGCTTTTTGTTTGTGTCGCCGTGTTGTTCTATATTTTATTCATAGTTTGCCCCCATGTTACAGATTTTGAGTTTGGATTACGATTTCGTTTACTCGGCTATATTGTCTGTTTAATCTGGTTTGAGTTTGGATTACGATTTCGTTTACTCGGCTATATTGTCTGTTTAATCTGGTGAAAGGCAGGAAGATGACATTTGAGGTTAAATACTAAGACTGTTTATCTGCTTATTAAAATAGGTGTTTTTTTCAATCAGTCTAGGTAGTACAGCACGATACAGACTACACTGACAGGGTGTCGGATATATTTACACACCGTGGAATTATATGGTCGAGTTTTTAGTTTAATCAAGGGTATTGTCCGGACATATGAAACTAGACACAGTCTTCCTATATATTCCAACATGGTCCAGATTTCTTGAACCGAGACTCGTCGTCGGCAACGTGTCAAAATACATATGGAGGCAGATACCCTATATTGGTACCATATTAACGGACGTTTTCATGGTGTTTTATTGGATCATTTGACCCGAAAGGTCATGACCTATAGCCATATCATGTTTTGTCCTTCGAACGCCATGCGCCGTCTGTAAACTGTTCACATTTTAAACTTCTTTTCAAGCTTTTCGGTGGGGTTCAGTTTGAACTTACCTGAAATGATGCTGAGATGGTCCCGATCAAGTGTTGCTATTTTCAGAGCCGTTCTGAAATACAAGATGGCCACCATGACATTTGCACTGTTAGCCCTAACTACAAGGGAAATGTTATCAGTACCTACAATGTATATACACTTGATGTTTGTTTACCTGTCAGTCAAACTGACGAAAACGTCTTATCTCATCAAACCATGTGGCGCACTTCAAAGTATTATACTAGAATATGTAACTCGGTATCAACGTAAGGTGATCTTATCTCTTAATGGGAATACCTTTACATATATGTAAAACAGACAGGCACTCTGTCACGTCCATACCACTGAGCTGTTTTCCATATAAACGGGACCTTAGTGAAATTCTTGTTCATATTTCATTTTTTAAATTCTTACCTGGCATGTAAATATCTTAATGTAATCAGGTATCATCTGCTAGTACAGTAGTTCTGCAGTACTTATTTAAAACATATACAATTAGATTTAAAACCAAACCAAACAGAATGTGAAGAACATGCCTAATTACAGGTACCTGGTACGATTTCCCACCCCATCGGGTCAAAAGAAACATTGTAGTATATATATACGGACTGTTGTTTAAAATGTATCATAGAGGATTTTCGAAAGGGGGGTGGGTGGGGCGTCTGCGAGGGGTCTTGGGGTCGCCAAGGCATTTTTCAGGCTTTAAACATTTTCCCTCTTCCGAAAAGGGGAAGGGGGGTCCTGTACACGAGAAATTTGAAACAAGGCATCGGATTTGTCAACTTCAAACTCATGACGTCATTCAATAAAGTGGTTGGTTGGTTGGTTGGTTGGTTGGTTGTTATTGTACAACAGAAGCTAGTTTAAGGATGGTGTCAATTCACTGAAATACCTTGTACACCTCAAGCATCAAGTAATTTAATGATTTCGGTATGTCACGATTTGGGCATCAATCACCTACACATCCTTAAACTGGGACACGTTCTAAAATCCCCTACACATCCTTAAACTGGGACACGTTCTAAAATCCCCTACACATCCTTAAACTGGGACACGTTCTAAAATCCCCTACACATCCTTAAACTGAGACACGTTCTAAAATCCCCTATCCATCCTCAAACTGGGACACCTTCTAAAATCCCCTACCCATCCTCAAACTGGGACACCTTCTAAAATCTCCTACCCATCCTCAAACTGGGACACCTTCTAAAATCCCCTACCCATCCTCAAACTGGGACACGTTCTAAAATCCCCTACCCATCCTCAAACTGGGACACGTTCTAAAATCCCCTACCCATCCTCAAACTGGGACACCTTCTAAAATCCCCTACCCATCCTCAAACCGGGACACGTTCCAAAATCCCCTACCATCCTCAAACTGGGACACGTTCTAAAATCCCCTACCCATCCTCAAACTGGGACACGTTCTAAAATCCCCTACCCATCCTCAAACTGGGACACGTTCTAAAATCCCCTACCCATCCTCAAACTTGGACACCTTCTAAAATCCCCTACCCATCCTCAAACCGGGACACGTTCCAAAATCCCCTACCATCCTCAAACTGGGACACGTTCTAAAATCCCCTACCCATCCTCAAACTGGGACACGTTCTAAAATCCCCTACCCATCCTCAAACTGGGACACGTTCTAAAATCCCCTACCCATCCTCAAACTGGGACACCTTCTAAAATCCCCTACCCATCCTCAAACTGGGACACGTTCTAAAATCCCCTACCATCCTCAAACTGGGACACGTTCTAAAATCCCCTACCCATCCTCAAACTGGGACACGTTCTAAAATCCCCTACCCATCCTCAAACTGGGACACCTTCTAAAATCCCTTACCCATCCTCAAACTGGGACACCTTCTAAAATCCCCTACCCATACTCAAACTGGGACACGTTCTAAAATCCCTTACCCATCCTCAAACTGGGACACGTTCTAGTGCAAAACCAGAAGTAAAACAGTAGTCATGAGAGACATCAGAAGGGAGAGTGGCGATCCCATATGTAGTCGCCTTTTACAAGTCCTTCAATGGGGACAACAGCTACAATTATTACCCCTTATCATAAATTCCCAACAAAACACTGTCAATATGTGTGTGTATTACGGG
Source organism: Pecten maximus (assembly GCF_902652985.1). NCBI lineage: Eukaryota > Metazoa > Mollusca > Bivalvia > Pectinida > Pectinidae > Pecten > Pecten maximus. The sequence goes on along the minus strand of NC_047015.1, from coordinate 40,910,592 downwards.
GACACCTTGATAAAGTAAAATCAGAAATACTTCATTTTGCTCATAAAACGTTTCTCATTTTACCATTAAAATTGAATTGAATGAATAAGAACATATTGGTTTATTGATGTATAGACCCATATTTTGATATAATCGACACTCGATGTATTTTCTAGTTCAGTGCTTAAACCATTTGCGTGACACCCAGTCGAATACCTAGAGTACATATGTTTTTTTATGATTCAAAGAATGTTAATGTTACCATTTTTACTTTGCAGGATGCGACAGTGGATTCGGAAACAGTCTGGCCATGCGTTTGGACAAGCTCGGCTTCAGCGTGTTTGCCGGATGTTTGGCACCGAGCCGCGAGGGAGCTAGAAAGCTTGAAGAAGATTCCTCCGGACGGATCAAGGTCATGGAACTTAACGTCACAGATGATTTTCATGTCAGAAGTGCTGTTCGGTTCGTCAAAGAAAATCTCGGCGACAATAGTGAGTTTCTGTATCAGTGATGTATGAAATAAACCTCCTTTCCTATCAGCAATTCTTATTGACAACGCTATTGTAAGGGGACGCTAGTATGGCGATTATTTCTTCTTGGACGCAAGATGTTTCGCTTCCTCATCGTCATGCTTTCGCTGTCTTTCTTACTATCGCCGTCGCAAACGTTACTCGTGATCAAACACATCCGAGTCGTTCATATTGCTCTCTGTTGTTTTCACGCGTTGTCGAACAAATATCGAGGAATCGAGAAGAGAAAATACGGGATTTGTACTTTGGCCTTAACTGGCCACCCTGGCAAAGAATGAATTAAACGTGTTTACCTTTGTAGTGCATTATACATGTATATGGACCGTGAGTTGGGAATTCGTGCGAAGTCGCTGTGTTTTATGTAAAGCCATAATTCATTATATATGATAAAATAAAATGAAATAGATGTTTCAATCGTTTTAAATACAATGTTTCATTTTAGTTTGGGGTATTTCTTTAATTCATCCTATGGAATCAAAATCAGTTCTTGCATTCGGCCCTTTGAGTACCCTTCCGGAGCAGACACTCTCATGTCTTCAGATTACCCCCTTGTTTTGTTGATGTTGAGACCTTCGGATTACCCCCTTGTTTTGTTGATTTTGAGACCTTCAGATTACCCCCTTGTTTTGTTGATGTTGAGACCTTCAGATTACCCTCTTGTTTTGTTGATGTCGAGACCTTCAGGTTACCCCCTTGTTTTGTTGATTGTGAGACCTTCAGATTACCCCCTTGTTTTGTTGATGTTGAGACCTTCAGATTACCTCCCTGTTTTGTTGATTTTGAGACCTTCAGGATACCCCCTTGTTTTGTTGATTTTGAGACCTTCAGATTACCCCCTTGTTTTGTTGATTTTGAGACTTCAGATTACCCCCTTGTTTTGTTGATGTTGAGACCTTCAGATTACCCCCTTGTTTTGTTGATGTTGAGACCTTCAGATTACCCCCTTGTTTTGTTGATGTTGAGACCTTCAGATTACCCCCTTGTTTTGTTGATTGACCTTCAGATTACCCCCTTGTTTTGTTGATGTTGAGACCTTCAGATTACTCCCCTTGTTTTGTTGATGTTGAGACCTTCAGATTACCCCCTTGTTTTGTTGATTTTGAGACCTTCAGATTACCCCCCTTGTTTTGTTGATTTACCTTCAGATTACCCCCCTTGTTTTGTTGATGTTGAGACCTTCAGATTACTCCCCTTGTTTTGTTGATGTTGAGACCTTCAGATTACCCGCTTGTTTTGTTGATGTTGAGACCTTCAGATTACCCCCTTGTTTTGTTGATGTTGAGACCTTCAGATTACCCCCTTGTTTTGTTGATTTTGAGACCTTCAGATTACCCCCTTGTTTTGTTGATTTTGAGACCTTCAGATTACCCCCTTGTTTTGTTGATGTTGAGACCTTCAGATTACCCCCCTTGTTTTGTTGATGTTGAGACCTTCAGATTACCCGCTTGTTTTGTTGATGTTGAGACCTTCAGATTACCCGCTTGTTTTGTTGATGTTGAGACCTTCAGATTACCCCCTTGTTTTGTTGATGTTGAGACCTTCAGATTACCCCCTTGTTTTGTTGATTGACCTTCAGATTACCCCCTTGTTTTGTTGATGTTGAGACCTTCAGATTACCCCCTTGTTTTGTTGATGTTGAGACCTTCAGATTACTCCCCTTGTTTTGTTGATGTTGAGACCTTCAGATTATCCCCTTGTTTTGTTGATTTTGAGACCTTCAGATTACCCCCTTGTTTTGTTGATGTTGAGACCTTCAGATTACCCCCTTGTTTTGTTGATGTTGAGACCTTCAGATTACCCCCTTGTTTTGTTGATTTTGAGACCTTCAGATTACCCCCTTGTTTTGTTGATTTTGAGACCTTCAGATTACCCCCTTGTTTTGTTGATGTTGAGACCTTCAGATTACCCCCTTGTTTTGTTGATTTTGAGACCTTCAGATTACCCCCTTGTTTTGTTGATTTTGAGACCTTCAGATTACCTCCTTGTTTTGTTGATGTTGAGACCTTCAGATTACCCCCTTGTTTTGTTGATGTTGAGACCTTCAGATTACCCCCTTGTTTTGTTGATGTTGAGACCTTCAGATTACCCCCTTGTTTTGTTGATTTCGAGACCTTCAGGTTACCCCCTTGTTTTGTTGATTTTGAGACCTTCAGATCACCCCCTTGTTTTGTTGATGTTGAGACCTTCAGATTACCCCCTTGTTTTGTTGATGTTGGGACCTTCAGATTACCCCCTTGTTTTGTTGATGTTGAGACCTTCAGATTACCCCCTTGTTTTGTTGATGTCGAGACCTTCAGATTACCCCCTTGTTTTGTTGATGTTGAGACCTTCAGATTACCCCCTTGTTTTGTTGATGTTGAGACCTTCAGATTACCCCCTTGTTTTGTTGATGTTGGGACCTTCAGATTACCCCCTTGTTTTGTTGATGTTGAGACCTTCAGATTACCCCCTTGTTTTGTTGATGTTGAGACCTTCAGATTACCCCCTTGTTTTGTTGATGTTGGGACCTTCAGATTACCCCCTTGTTTTGTTGATGTCGAGACCTTCAGATTACCCCCTTGTTTTGTTGATGTTGAGACCTTCAGATTACCCCCCTTGTTTTGTTGATGTTGAGACCTTCAGATTACCCCCTTGTTTTGTTGATGTCGAGACCTTCAGATTACCCCCTTGTTTTGTTGATGTCGAGACCTTCAGATTACCCCCTTGTTTTGTTGATTTTGAGACTTCAGATTACCCCCTTGTTTTGTTGATTTTGAGACCTTCAGATTACCCCCCTTGTTTTGTTGATGTTGAGACCTTCAGATTACCCCCTTGTTTTGTTGATTTTGAGACCTTCAGATTACCCCCCTTGTTTTGTTGATTTTGAGACCTTCAGATTACCCCCTTGTTTTGTTGATTTTGAGACCTTCAGATTACCCCCTTGTTTTGTTGATGTTGAGACCTTCAGATTGCCCCCTTGTTTTGTTGATGTTGAGACCTTCAGATTACCCCCTTGTTTTGTTGATTGACCTTCAGATTACCCCCTTGTTTTGTTGATTTTGAGACCTTCAGATTACCCCCTTGTTTTGTTGATTTTGATACCTTCAGATTACCCCCTTGTTTTGTTGATTGACCTTCAGATTACCCCCTTGTTTTGTTGATGTTGAGACTTCAGATTACCCCCTTGTTTTGTTGATTGACCTTCAGATTACCCCCTTGTTTTGTTGATGTTGAGACCTTCAGATTACCCCACTTGTTTTGTTGATTTCGAGACCTTCAGATTACCCCCTTGTTTTGTTGATTTTGAGACCTTCAGATTACCCCCTTGTTTTGTTGATGTTGAGACCTTCAGATTACCCCCTTGTTTTGTTGATGTTGAGACCTTCAGATTACCCCCTTGTTTTGTTGATGTTGAGACCTTCAGATTACCCCCTTGTTTTGTTGATGTTGAGACCTTCAGATTACTCCCCTTGTTTTGTTGATGTTGAGACCTTCAGATTACCCCCTTGTTTTGTTGATTTTGAGACCTTCAGATTACCCCCTTGTTTTGTTGATTTTGAGACCTTCAGATTGCCCCCTTGTTTTGTTGATTTTGAGACCTTCAGATTACCCCCTTGTTTTGTTGATTGACCTTCAGATTGCCCCCTTGTTTTGTTGATTTTGAGACCTTCAGATTACCCCCTTGTTTTGTTGATGTTGAGACCTTCAGATTACCCCCTTGTTTTGTTGATTTTGAGACCTTCAGATTACCCGCTTGTTTTGTTGATGTTGAGACCTTCAGATTACCCCCCTGTTTTGTTGATTTTGAGACCTTCAGATTACCCCCTTGTTTTGTTGATGTTGAGACCTTCAGATTACCCCCCTGTTTTGTTGATTTTGAGACCTTCAGATTACCCCCTTGTTTTGTTGATGTTGAGACCTTCAGATTACCCCCTTGTTTTGTTGATGTTGAGACCTTCAGATTACCCCCTTGTTTTGTTGATGTTGAGACCTTCAGATTACCCCCTTGTTTTGTTGATTTTGAGACCTTCAGATTACCCCCTTGTTTTGTTGATGTTGAGACCTTCAGATTACCCCCTTGTTTTGTTGATTTTGAGACCTTCAGATTACCCCCCTTGTTTTGTTGATGTTGAGACCTTCAGATTACCCCCCTTGTTTTGTTGATGTTGAGACCTTCAGATTACCCCCCTTGTTTTGTTGATGTTGAGACCTTCAGATTACCCCCCTTGTTTTGTTGATGTTGAGACCTTCAGATTACCCCCTTGTTTTGTTGATTTTGAGACCTTCAGATTACCCCCTTGTTTTGTTGATTTTGAGACTTCAGATTACCCCCTTGTTTTGTTGATTTTTAGTTAGAATTACGGTTTCCCATGTTGGTGTTCTTTGTTGTATTGTGTTTGAGTGACATATTTTGGGGTATTTTACAGCACTGTGGGCGTGTGTAAACAACGCCGGGATAGCCGTATTCCAGGAAATCGAATGGTGTTCTGTAATCCAGTTCCAACAGATTATGGACGTGAATGTGATTGGCGTTGTCAGGGTAACCAAGGCGTTCCTTCCTCTCATCAGGGCGTCAAAGGGCAGAGTCGTCAACGTGGCCAGTCTTGCAGGTACATTGATCCAGTGTCGGGTGGTACTATCAAGTGCATTATTTTACTGGGTTCAACATCCTCGAAATAGCTAAAGTGTCATATGAGGACGAATGTCAATCGCTCAACATCAGAAGAAAATAAAGAGAAAGAGAGGAAAGACAGAAAAAGGAAAGACAGAAAAGATCCAAAGTTTTGCAAGAAGCAGCAGATTTTTTTAGTCTCTTTAATATCCACTAAGCATATATATTAGAACGAACAGATCGGTTAAATTTATAATGTTTGCTACATTATCACAGATAGCTTTACACTAGATGAATGGCATGTGTGTTACAGGTCGGTAATCATATTATAATGAATGTCATGTGTGTTACAGGTCGGTTCATACAATAATGAATGCCATGTGTGTTACAGGTCGGTTCATACAATAATGAATGCCATGTGTGTTACAGGTCGGTTCACAGTGCCGTCGTTTGCTGCCTACTCAATGTCTAAGAAGGCATGTATAGCGTTTTCTGACGGACTACGCCAGGAAATGCACAAGTTTGACATTAAAGTGGTCACCGTGGAACCAGGCTTGTACAAGTAAGACAGTCTTCTCATCAAAGTCACCTAAACTATCTACTGAATAGCTAGCTGGTCTTTCTGTTTATTTAAAGCCCGTTTTGTATTTGTACTTGGATGTACCTGCACAAGCGTAGGTGTTATAGCGATAAATGCAAACATCATGAGCTTTAGAAATCACGACCACTTCAGGAGTCATCAACAGTAATAATGTCTTCATTCGTTGGCAACTTGTTTTTCTCAGATTTTTTTGGTGATCTGGACCAATTCGAAACATCTCGCCAAACCCCGTCAATTTACGGAAGTAATCCTTTTCTTCAGTGCAATAACGTAAAATTGTCTATAAATTCACAAATGTTCAACTTGTTGAGGACCTTGATAGAATTTCTTATCATTATTCTGGATGTTTATTAGTTTAATGTTCCCTTTACAGAACACCAATAGCCGCCACGGATTATTTGATTGATACCAACCGGAAGTCGTGGGCGGAAACGCCGACAGAGGTGAAGGACGTGTATGGCGAGGAATACTTCGACGCATTTCTCAAGAGTATTGAGGGTCAGATGAAGCGCGCGCGCAGTAATGTGGATGAAGTGGTTGATCAGATGGTAGAAGCAGTCACCACGAAGGAGCCGCGCGTGCGATACGTTCCCAACTTCATGTCCAACGTCCGTGCATCCATACTCATGTACCTGCCGACTGCTTTAACGGACAGATTCTTCGAATCCATCTACAAAATTAAGGTGGACGTCAAGAAATAGTCTAATTAAGATTTTTGTGTGTTTTGAATGGGGTCGGAAAGCTCTGAATGACCGAACATATTCGATAAATTTTCACAAAATATCTGCATTGATATGTGACGATGTACATTGTAGAGTGTATGTTTGTAGTTGATTTGTCATTACTCTCCGTGTGTAGATATGTTTTGGACGTTATGATATTGGCTGATCCCATGTGACCCGTGCTAATCTGGACGATTCGTTAATCCGGACACTATCAAATCAAAAGGTCCGAATATAATGAGGTTCCAATGTTCAATTCATCAGATCAGTAAGTGAAGAGCGAAACTGTTATGGAGAAGAAGCTTGTGATATCGGACCACACATTTCGTCATCCTTGTGTCTAGAATTCAAACGTTTTCAGGGATCGGTTTACGTTTTGAATGTTATATGAGAGCGTGACGCGGTAAACTTACGTGAGAAGACACCAGATATGGATTGTAAGGTGTAATATGTAGACTGTTTTACCAACAATATGATATAGACTCAATTAGTTTGCGTATCTGTGTTTACGGAAGTTCGTTTAATGTATACATATATAATCACGTCTGAAAATTCATAATCATATACATAACCATTTGAATATGGAAATAAAAACCAAAGTGATTTTGTTGTTAATTGAACAATATGTACATATTTAGCGGTAATCTTATTTGAGTGAGTTTCCCGGTGGAAGCATTCCTCTGAACTATGATAGTGCTGTTTGAAGTAATTATTTTATCTACATTGTTTTATGGCAAGCATTGTTGGTACGCCTTTACCATTCGGTTGTGTGCTAAATTTTGAGTTAGCCAAAATAGCCCTTATATACCTAATCTCGAAGTCCTTTGGGCCATGGAAATGTTTCGAGATATCCAAAGTATTCGAGATGGCAGTATATTTATGTTGCTATATTTTACTACCGGAACTCTTTACTTCGAGCTAAGCAGGGTATTTGTGTTCGAGATAATGAAGCTTTACTTACATGGCTACGTATCACTTCGATGCTAAAGTTGAAAGCGTGTTATTTGAACGCCAACGTAAATATTTTAGAAGTCCAAAGAGGGTTATATATAGATGTTACTAAGATTCTCACAAAACAGACAATAAGTGGCTGTATCTGCTTACGTAATACGAATGCACGTGCGAGTATTTATATACCTAGTAGGTCCCTAGGGATCCATATATCTCCTCCGTCTGCGTTACCGGGAAACGTGGAAAGTAGTAACCGTTCCTATGTTATGAAGGCGATCGATACAGGTAGTTCAAAGTCGTGCTGTATACTGTATACCCATAGACGTGCTGAAATCATTTGGTTGCTAACAAAAACGCGGACATGTTTAACGAGCGTATGTCAGGATTGTCCTATTTTGTCACCCCCACAATTACTGAAGCGTGTTGTGTATTTACGTAATGTTGACTCACGAGCGTCTGCTTCTGGTTAGTATTAATAAAAAATAAGCACGGAGTGGTTGACTCGGGTGATATTAATTTCTCTGTGTCATAATAAACCCGTAAATATGTAGATCAGACGTTGATAAGTTCGTTCGTCTACAATCGTGGCGTTGATATTTAGGTTGAGGTCACGGATCAGCGAAGAGATTCGTGAACATTGAACCACTTTCCCTTTTCATTTGAAAATAAATACACCTGTAAATAAATAAACTGGCAGATTCGTACAGTACGCTATTCATTTGATTCTGTGCACTGGAAAGGACAGCCGTAGTAGGTCTCCATCTAGACCATGTAACTGTCCGGTAATTGACATTCAGAATGATGCCAATATTGATGGTCCAGAAGTTTTCACTTGAATCGCTAATCATTGGGACGTTCACTCCTCTCCTTTTAGTTTCCATGTTGTTTTTTTTTCCAGCCGTCCCAAGGCTTGTCTTTTAGTCTCTGGTACCAGTTTCAATATCCCTTAATTTAAAGAAAATTCTTAACTTAAATTGTCCATGGGAAAGCATAAGAGCATTTAAGGAATGTGACTTGGCTAAGAATTCTGTTATGCTTTCCTATGGAAAATTTTACTCTGAGGAACGTTGATGAAACCGGGACCTGGTATTCCAAACTTTCTACATACACTTGGGTCCGAGTCTTTTATGCGTCTCCGGACCAGATCTTCTAGACACCTGTCCGTTAGCTTGTTGTAATCCATAACCGCTGATCATCGAGAGGTCCCGTTGTATGCTCGACATCCTGATTTAACTTGGAAATATTATATTTCCTTGTACGATATGTGTTGATATGTCTAGAGGTTCAGTTTTCACCACTCAAGATATCATTCTTGGAAGACTTCACTTTGATGTGACCTAGATCTGTATGACGGGTGTCGTATATGAAGCAAAGACGCCGAGGAGAACACCTGGTTTCATTTTATAGTTCGCTGTGAAAATATAAATTTGTTGCCGACATTTGTCCTCGTTTTTTCAATTTTGAGTTAGAATCATGGTTTAGTTCATATATCGGTCACAGATTTGAAGGGGACCCTCGAGAAAGTACAAGACCAGGTGTTCCGGAAGATTAATAACAAACGTTGATCATTAGGCTTCTAATGAAGTCTAGTAATCCAATACAAACAAGGTAGGTCTGCATCCTTCTCACTACGCGATATATCAAACAAGCCTAGTTCTTTTTTACAGACGAAGATACAAGTATTAGAAGCCTGATCTGCAGGCACACCCACATACCTGTCATGAGAGTCTAATAGCGTAATTTTAAAATAGGGATCAAGAAATACAGACTTGAGGTATGTTTTCATTTTATAACTTGTGCTGCTTTTCTTTTTATTATTATGAACATAATGGATTTAATCAACTCTTAACAGAAAAGACAATACAGCGTTTTCACGTTTTACCCATTCTCTGACACATTCTTCGACGTATACCCAAGCATCTTGAAATTCATATTTCTTTGAATATGGAAGGAATTTTCGCCAATTTGGAAAATTCATAAAAAAAACTCCCGTAGCTTTTATTTAAATTCAATAAGATCACTAGTTACGTGTTCAACTGGACTGTAGATGTTTTGAAAATACAGTAAATGACAGGGTTGCCTTTGTATCGAACGTATAGAGCATCTACATAGAGTCGAGTCGCTGTAACATAAACTGTTAGTTAGAACATAAACTTTGTAGAGGCCTCAGTTAAAATCATATTCCCACGGTAGAGTATCGCTAGCGATTTAGATACATTACTAGTTACTGCAAGCACTTGCACACAAATTTCAATTACAGTACAGATAGTGTTTATTGCAATATTAGCTGGGATGTGTCTCTTCTCATAAAGGATTATACCAAAGACTTCCAGGCGAATTCAAGTACATTTTGTATTACAATTATGTACGTTATTCAGTAAGATACAGTACAAGTCGAATCATAACACTTCGCGATAATGTTGTTTAGGACTCGCCAGTGATGCTAAAGGTAAAAAAATGTGGAAAGATTGACGATTCACTCAGCTTGTTAGGAAAATTCAAGTGAATGAAGAAATTACCTACGTAAGTCAGTAGATGCTTCCAACACATGTTGAAAACGACCGCTTGGCAGATATGTATCTAAGAATCAGAGCTACAAAAGTGTCTATACACCACATGATAAAGAGCTGTCTCTACAAGAGGTATTGGCGTCGTAATGACACAACTTTTCTTAGTTCCACCAGATTTGTAACCCCCTTTTACCTGTTCAAGATTTCTCTGCCGCCCCCTAGAGGGTGATTACTTTTGTCAACTCCTACTGTGTACGACAGATAGTATGTCCGACAACACGCAACATTGATAGTCATCCCCTTCCTTAAGGTGGTCACAGAGTAGTGTCTAACCGGAGGGTCGATTTTGTTGACATTTATTTACGAATCGTCTAATAATGGCGGGGTTAAAATCGGCCAATAGAAAGGTTAAAGCAGGATCAAATTTAATATTGTTTCTTCTGTTTAATTCATAATGACATTATACAAAGTCTTGGTGAATACAAATAAATTTTATTCGAGAAGATCTTTACAGTGTTGACCTATTTTCAGACAACATGGCTCTATATTAAATATTCCAAAATACAAATCCGGGAGCTATAATCACATACAACATTTACACAAAACATGACCTTTCCAACACGTATTGCACAACGCCCACAAATCATTACCGCCTAGCCTGGTAATCTCATGCTCCTTAAAGCTTTTATCCTCTCTCTCTCTCTCTTTTCATTTTAATTTAAATTCGGTGTAAATATCTTGTAGGAATGTGTAAAATGTTGGACCTCTCAATATGAAGTTGAAGTTATTATGATCAGTGACAAAATACTGGTTTTAAAATGGATAATTTATTCCATGAAGCTTCCCTTTTTCTACATCTAATGTCGAGACAAACATATTAATTATAATATCTAGTACAAAGAAGAAATAATACTAGTAGCAATCTATCTGTATTTAGTGTTCCACTTAATAACAAAAACATAGCACTTTTAGACAAAAGATATTGCAAGACAAAACTATCCTCTAAAACATTCATTTATCTTATGAGGAAATAGCACTTTAGGACAATACATTATATAAAGCTAGGACTGTTTGACAATATCTATGTCACTTGTAAGGACATTGCAGCTAATAATTAATCTTTTATTTCCATGATGATTAGAGGTCTTTAAGTAAATTAAATGCAACCTCTTTAATTCAAAGAGTAAGAATCTTCAAATGATCTAAAATATGGGTGTTGCCCAAAAAAGTTCTTGGTTTTCTGGGGGACCATCTTCATATATCCATAAGCCATATATTAAATGAGAAAAACAATTTGAGATCAATTGACAACATGACCTCATATTCAGGGGAGACAACTGGGATGTATACTTTTGTAGATGTGTGTAGAGCTAATGATGTTATTGATTCCCTTCATACTTCCCTTCCTGAACCCCTTATCATGCTTAACTGGAATGATCCCCAGTAATCAACATATAAAGCATTTTAAAATGAATTATCAATTATTTCATTTTCAATATCTTATCAAGATTCAAAGATCAGATCAGAGTTAATACAGCCAATCTCGAAATGATCACACTCCTTCCCCTGAGGGATGTGTCAGCTCCTTAATGATCTGAAATAACAGTTCATTTTGTTCTCCCGTCAGAAGGGGCCATAACTCTGTCTGTAAAGCACGAAGAGAAATAAAGTCTTGGGACTGACAAGCCATCTGAAAAATAAAATAATAATTCACATGAATGAAGAAATACATAATTGCATTGGTACATCATAGTCCCTTCAAAATCGCATCTTCATCGCAATTCAACAGATCTAAAAAGGAAAGCAATATTACATTTTGTCACTTGAATCCTATAAAAAGGAAAACATAGAGGATATTGAATAGTTTCCTGTTGAATGTCACATATATTTCACGAGTATGACAGAATATCAATATTTTAAAAATATTGAAATATTCCGTCATTCAAGTGAAATTTATGTTGGTATACTCAAAGGGAAACAATTCAATTTTCTTTTTATTGCATTTTATGCTAAAAAGCAAAATCGGAAACATCTAGAAATAAATAATTTCAAAAAGTGTTGGTATGAGTCATGACTTCATCTCTTTGTGATGTAACTTCACATCAACATGACAGTGCCAATTTGAAAGGCCTGATCAATGCAATTTAAGCATTTTCTGCTGTAATCGGGGAATCTGCATGAAAAGCTAGCTTCCAAGTGGGTATTTATCAAAATCTAGTCTGAATATTTCACAAATACAGCAAAACAACACATTTATCTATCTTTGCTTTAATTGGAAAAATCGGCAAGTTGAGTTGAATACATACAGGATATTGAATGGTTCCCTGTTTAATATAACATATATTTCACGAGTATGACAATATCGATATTTTCATGAGTGAAAGATATCAAAACATTCTGTCATACGAGTGAAATAAATGTTATATTTAATGGGAAACCATTCAATTTTCTTTTTATTGCATTTCATAAACTTAAAAACAAAATTAAAAACATTGAAAAATTGATAGTGTCAAAAAGTGCGGGAATCAGTAATGAGGTCATCTCTTTGTGACGCTACTTCATGTCAACTTGACGGCGCCATTTTGAAAGGACTGATCAACGCAATTTAAGAGTTTTCTGCTGTTATAGGAGAATCTGTGCATGAAAAACTTACTTCAAGTGAGCATTTTGTCAAAAACCAGTATGAAAACTTCAGAAATACAGTAAAATAACCAATTTATCTATCTCCGCTTCGATAGGAAAAATCGGCAAGTTTCAACGAGGTGAATACAAAGGTCCGCTATGATTGGTCAAAAACAGAAAACTTTTTTTTTCAATGCAAAATCTTATATTTTCACTGCTCATCGCTAATATAAGTTTTATTAGTTTGATACATTTCTATATTTCACTCGCAAAAATGCAATAAAATATTATATTTTGTGACTTTAATCTTATACAAAAGTCCTATCAGGACTGATGAAGTAGTGGTATACTTTTGTATAATTATGATACTGTTCTGTAAACAAACAGATGTTCTGGCAGCATTATGTCAAAAAAGGATTTTTTAAATCAAAGAAGCGTACATACCACAACTGATTGCATCATCAGAAATAAATCTTCTGAGAGAAATTGGGCTGAAAGTGACAAATATAAGGTATTAACAACTCATTTCAATATTACATCATTACTACATGTATATATTCTTATAGTGTACTTAACATAGTAAACAATACGTACAGGAGACCAGACAACATCCGTAGGTAGATCTTCAACAGGTTTGATTGTTTACAAGTTACATCCTCAGAACAGTTGATAAAGTAAACTTCGAGAAAGGCATGTAATGTCAAAAGTTATGAGAATTATAACGCAAAGTTTGGGGGCTCGCATAGATATCATGTGCCCAACTTTCATCAAGCATGACCTTTGAACTTACGTTGTGAATAGGAACTAAATCTGTCCTGGGGTTCTTTAAATATATTGTACACAAACTTTTGCAGGGACATTCAGACAGGTATTTCTATGTTACTGCCCCACTCTCCTCCACTTGGACACAATACTAAGTTACATTACAACATTGTAGGAAATGTGATATCAGAGACCTATACATGTAGAAGGAAAAGGAGAGAGATGTCTACAGTAGATAAGATGTAGATATAGTAGCCACTCACCTGTGGCGTGGTCGTCCGTGGATTCCCAGGCGTATTTCTCCAGTGTCTGGGCATGCTCGGGTCTTATCCTTTGTGGAGTGGGCTGTCACAGATAAAATGGAGTGGGGCTTATTCCAGGACGATAGAATAACATGTTTGCAATAACAATCAGTGGGCTTGTTACCAGGCATGGCTTATTGTTGAATAATTACAGTTTGTCTATTTTGAATAATTAATTGGTACTTGATATTAAATCATACCAACAATACCCACAGGTATAGTGTACTAGTTACCATGATAATTTGTTGTCAAATGTTGATCTTATGAACTTAAAATTAACAGATTCATTAGTTTCTTTAGGTACTTTACTTCCTCAATGTTTTGTCAGACACTTAATACTGAAACTACCAGGTAATACAAATGTCTTAAACAGGATTGCAAAATAGTGAAAGCACATTCAGTGTAATCTGTTTTGACTGTATAAAACAAAAACCAACATAAGGCATGTTGTACCTGTAACAGCATCAATAGGAGGACTCTTGTGATCTCACAACGTGCCAGGATGTCACAGTAAGCTCCGATAGGCTTCCCAGTCGTGGAGGACCCTGCCATGTTACAAAGATAGAATTCATGTATTCTACAACAATTGTGAAACAAGCTTTATCATCTTGAATTATACACATTTGTTGGCCTAAACGGGAGCAGGTGAGGGTTCCTACAGTAGGAGAAACAATAAGTATCGGAGAAAACCAATGTAGTCGGACAGATGGCCGTAATACCTGTTCACGCCTGACTGGGGAATCAAACCCTGGTCACTTATGTGAACGAGAGTGTTACACAGAAAACACATTACTTTTACATCTCATATATAAGTATAAATATAGCCTGGTAATCTGATTTTAGCACTAGAAAGTTGCACTGATATTTCTTGCACTAAACAAGTTTCTTTAATTCTATTGTATCTATTCTCTGTGTACCAATTCATCAATGAACTAAAACATTGTATGTTAAATTTGAACAGGCACTACAGTTAAACATATTTTACCTAGCCTACCCTTTCAGATTTTATTATTCAGAAAAATCATATAACAGGATATAATAAAGCTAACATCATTACTTTCTTAACATTGTTTTTAAATGGGTATTAGAAAATAGGGGGGACATCAAAATGAATTCTGACAACAGAATAAAAGAACCTACCACCCCTTTCCTGAGCAAGATAGGCCATTTCTGTTAAAACCCCAAGGGCACCATCATAATCTTCTGCAAGCCAAAAAGTAAACATATTTGATGTAATATTTGTATATAGTACAACAAAACACTATGTACCAACCTTTACACTTAAAACATACCAATGTATCATCCAGTGATTTGGGGGATTCAAACATTTGAATCCTGCAAACATACTTTCCTTCTACGACTTACTCAAACTTTCAGTACCTGTTACATGATTGTATATCTGTTATCATTGGGACTCATCAAAAGTTCTGGAGACACCTCTAAAATTGTGTGAAAATTACTGATCAGCTTGTGGTTACTAGTTAAACCTCCAAAATAGCACATTCAAAGTGATTAACACTAGAAAAATAGTAAGTGGCCCTTTATGTATGATTGTTATTATGTTGCTGAAGTATCAAAGTTTCTGCTCATGTCCTGTAAATTATGTAATTCTATCAGTTTTACTTACTCGTTTCTATTTTACATGAGGCAACGGATCCGAGGGAGTGTAAACATTCCAATGGACTCTACAAGTAATACATGCTTATCAAATATTTAAAAAGAAATGTTTTTTTTTGCATAATACTGAGACAAACTCTACAATAAAACTTTATTATTTTTCAGATTTTGATAAGAAATATAACTGTAATACAGCATTTGAAATTTTTTCTCTGCAATACATGAAATAGTTGTTCCAAGTTCCCTGTTAAAATTAAATTTAACTTTTACAGCAGAAAATCTTTTGTTGGCAGTGAAGTTAATATGTTAACAATGCATAAAAGTTTTTTTCCAACTAGGAATCTCAGTTACCAAGGTTACGATTATATCTGTTTCAACCTATATCTGTACAATGTACATATATACACCAAACATGTAACACTATGAAAAGGTTTTACCTGGGACTGAAGCTCTGCTGCTCTCTGGAAATGTGACATTGCTTCACCAGGTTTGTTTAGGTTCTGTACAAAGATAAACAAGTATTATTTGAATAAATTAATTTATTATCAATTATATGTGATTAAGGAACAATAATTATCATGAATATCATATCTATCAATATCTGGATGTCTGTTGCCTAATTTATCATATAGATATCTTCACAAATCAACTTCATTGTAACTTATTTATAATATTAATATTCATTTTAAATCACTTCATATTGCCAATTCCACATCATTATCCTGTTCCGTTTGTGTTTTGGGTGGAAAGGAAGTCATTTGTTACTGTCTTGGTAGTTAGTTTGACATTTTAGTCATCTTCAGCTATCATTGGTGTGAAAAAGACAGACTTCACGGAAACCTCGACTAAGGTAGTGTAGCTACATAGCATCTCTATTGTACAGTGTTTCATGCATATCACAAAGCTGTACACCATTATATAGTATATAGTAAAACAACAATACACACCTTCAATGCATTCCCTAGTTCTATAGAGAGAGCTGCAGCCAAGGAGATATGATTATTTTCTATATAAACCTGGAATATGAAAATGAGGTCACAATAATTAAACAAATGTCTTTTTATGGACAATATCATTATGAAAATATTTTCATTTCATTGATTTTATTTTTTTTTCTTTGCAAGTTTTGACAACTTAAGAAATACAAAGAAAGCATGACTGAATTTTAGACAGGTATTATTCCATTATAGATAAAGACATCAACTTGTAGAACGAGTTAATATGGAAATTACACTCTGATATATGCAAAATGTAGGTAATGCTCAAGCTTAAATTCTGAAATGAGATCATGTTTATAACTTTGATGTTTACTTATTGCTTATTTATATAATGTTAGTAATAGCAGTCAGTTGTAACATAGAAGAAATAAATGATAATTTGCTGTAATATCAAAAATGCATTTCCTTTTTCAGTAAATTCATTTTGAATATTTTCAGCTAGAGGTATGTGAGACTGAGTTTTAGGTTTGGTGTTAAAAACACAAAATGAATATATAAGGTGTTACCCTTATAGCATGACTGAAGCAGTTTATGGCTGCAGTGAGGTGTTCCTCAAAGCTAGGACATTTCATTTCACGGTTGGCCAGTTCGGCATCCAGAAATGCCCGTGCAGCTGATGTCAAGGCCTGTGCCTCTCCGGCTGCGTTCACCAGGGTATGCTCACATCTGTAAATCATAAACACAAGCCAATATAGACACAGCAGATAAAAGTCATTGAAACAGTTTTATTTCTTCACATTGTTTTGCACACATGCACATCAAACTGTGTTAAGGTAAACAGAATTTTATGTGTACTATAAAGCCGGTTATTTTTGCAGGTCTAAATTTTCACGAATTTTACTTAAAATGAGGAAATTAAATTTACACGAATTAAATTTTTCTCTTTCCAGAGATATGATGGTATCTTACTTTTGAGGATAATTTTCCCATATTTGTTTTACTGTACATCATGGCCCATTATGTCATCATTGAAGAGAACCATCTCTGAAGTTTAATTTCCTTTTGTTAGAGGGAAGTATGTTGTGGCACAACTTTCTCATCATAGGTACAGTGCTATCACTTAGATTCAGAAATCTGTCTTTAAATTTGTTCACAGTAGATGTAGGGCATGTTGTGTACAATATCTGACAATGTTGGCACACTCCTTTAGCATATAATCCCTTTTTTGATGATTGTTGAGGTGAGGAGTTCCTGCCAGACACACTTGTTAACATCTTGTACAGATAACTCTGTACTGAAGTAATTCTAAAGATGATGGCATCTAGTATACACTATTGAATTCTCAACTTTATTTTTAAAATATCAATGTATCACCTGTATTCACCGCTGAACTGATCTCAGTGTACACCTGTACAACTTACCTGTATGTGTCAATTATGTTCAGTTTCCTCTACCTTTTTCAATAGAGACATTCTTTACTACATGGGTATTTCTTTGGGTGATTTTCCAAATACTCAATTTAGGAATTCAAACAATGGTGGGACATGGGATATATATCAGCGTGACTCAGTAGGATATTATTCTAATATAAAAGTCTTCTGTGTCTTACATTAAAATTGAACAAGTTAATTTACAAACAATGTTTTTCTTATCAATCATACTTGCCAATATACCAGAAGCTATAGAGATATACGTTATTTCAATATGAACATGCTTGCTAGAGACGATGCTGATATTGTCATTTATATAGCGGACAATATTTAGGTTTGTCATATTACACAGATCAAACATTCCCAATCATGTCTGTGAACTGCGAGTGTTACATGAACAGACGTTCAGCAATTTTTACAATTTAATCTCAGATCTAGATAATGGTATGTTCCCTCAGTTGGTCAGTTTCACGGTTAAGCTTTCCAGTAGACTTACAAGGTTATATGTATGTGGGTACATATGAATATTTAAAAGAATACTATTAAGATTTGAACTTTACCTTGCTTGTGCTAAACAGCAAAACCCTGCATACTGTGGACAATCTTGTTGCTTTAAACATTTGGCAAGTGCAGCTGTAAAAAAAAATGCAGGTATGTATACATCTACAGGACCAGGCCTAGGGTGAACCAACCTTTGAAGATCAATCCATCCAGCATTTCTGTGCATAAGATGATATTTTTTAGGGTAAACCAAAACATGACAAAATGTAATTTGAACAGTCTGTCATATGATTTTGGACAGCTATTTTTTGTTTCCAATGTACCTTATCTTAATATCTTGCCTCAGTTTATACCAACTTTTGTTCCCCTAACATAACTGGAGTAAGGAAAGGATTCAATGTGCTCTAAGTTTTAACATTTTGAGTATAATAAATTTCTATGACTCCGCAGAATCAATTTTACCTACAGTTATGTGATTCAACTTATGACATTGCTGAATGTTAATGGTCAAAAGAAAGCTGGTGTAAACTAAAACACTAATTGTTATTATTTACATCACACTCTCTACAATAACGTTTTCTTGAAAATATCATGAATTCATGATATTGTATTTGACCCAACAAGTGCACCTGCCCCTATACTTGGATGCCAACCCTTTTCAGGAAAAGAGGATGTGTGCACTAATAGATGGATGCACTTACTTAACCCTCATTCGGGTCTTTGCAAATGCATCAGCCATGTATACGTAGGATGGGTCAAGTTTGTTTACATAGTCAACAATGGCCACCAATAACAAACTTTTCTTATTTATCATCAACAATTTAGAATGGTACTGAATGACTATCTGTATTTGATAAAACGAAGGTCTATTGGAGTACAGGAGTGATGATCTATGTGCTTTAGCTGACAAAATTGACTCTCAACATGCTCGACAAATGCAAGCCAAGGGGAGCAAGTACAGATTTGTGGGCAGCTGTTGTACCTGGACATCTTGACTTTTTAAATCACACCACCATTGGTTACACTCTTGACAAACTCGGGTGTTATAAAGGACTAGATACCTACAATCAGTTCATCAGTTGCTAGGTTAGAGATGGTGCCAAGCACAAAACAAACACATGCACGAGCCAATGAGATGGCGAGGAAAAGGCAACCCACATATCCTCTTCTAATAACAAGGGATGAACGGAGTAAAAAGAAAATCTGTTACAAAAATGCTGATTTTGATATCATCAACAATGAATTGAACAAGATAAATTGGGATGAAGAACTACAGAGTTCAAGAAGCATAAATGAAAATTGGATTATATTCAGAAAAATCATTAAAGCAGAGAATAAACATGTACCGACAAAAATAACCACAGTTGGGAGGAACAACAAACATAGTTTTCCTGCAGACCAGGCAACACTGGAGGCCATCAAAAAGAAACACTCTCTGTTTTGAAAGGCGGCATCAAGTAAAGACATGGAAGTTAGAAACCAGTATTATAAAGCCAGAAATAAAGTAAGGAAATTAACCTGTAGTTTAAGGAAAGAGTATGAAAAAAACATTGCATGAAAAGCCAAAACGCATATCCTAAAGCAGTTTGGAATTATATTAAATCTAAATCAACAACAAAGCCGGAAATCAGAGATTTGTATACAAAGACCAACGACAAAAACTCAACAAAAGTATCATCAGATATAGGGAAAGCAAATATACTCTGCAAATTCTTCAGTAGTGTATTTGCAAAGGAAGAAGATGAAATAACTCCACAACTAAACCAACGGGAAGTAATTGAGGAAATGACAAATCTGAATATTACAAGGGAGAAAGTATTTAAACAACTGATAAACCTAAAACCGGAAACGTCACCTGGACTGGACAAACTCCATCCAATGTTTCTCAAAAATACTGCCTCATCATTATCAGGGCCTTTAACAAAAATATTCAGTCAATCACTATCTACAGGAACTCTATCAGACGATTGGAAAAAAGCCTGAGTGTGTCCTATCCACAAGAAAGGCGATAGAAGTGAAGCAGGCAACTACAGACCAGTCAGTTTAACGTCAGTGGTATGCAAAATTCTGGAGACATTATATTAATAAGGGAACATTTAACAAAATTTATGAGATCTAACAAATATTTTTTTGGATAAACAATATATGGGTTTATATCTGGAAGATAAACAAGTCTTCAGCTTTTGGAGGTTTTGGATATATGGACAGAAGCCCTGGATAAAGGACAGGTTGTAGATTGTATTTACATGGATTACCAGAAGGCATTCGATACAGTTCCACACAATAGACTCCTCAATAAACTAAATTCATACAACTTCTCCAACCAAATAATCTCTTGGATAGCAACATTCTTAAAAGGTAGACAACAAAAAGTAACTGGTGCAGACTCAGACTGGACCGAAGTCACATCAGGAATTCCTCAAGGCTCAGTGCTAAGACCATTAATGTTTGTCATCGTTGTAAATGACCTCCCTGGAACAGTTCAATCGGATATGTACCTTTTTGCAGACAACACCAAAGTATTCAAAGGAATAAAAAGCGAGCACGACAGTGCAGAGCTTCAAAAGGATCTGGACACAATGTGTAAGTGGAGTGATACATGGCTACTTTAATTAAGATGCTTCCAGACAAATGCAACAGATGAGAATAGGCAAAGAAAAAGGAAGAGAACATGAACCGGACTATCATTTCAACGGGAAATACCTGCAGAAATCCAATCAAGAGAAGGACATAGGAGTAATCATAGACTCCGAGCTTTCGTTTGACGAACATCTATCAGAAAAAGTTAAGAAAGCGAACTCTATGTTTGCACTTCTCAGAAGGACTTTCCAGTTTATGGACACCAAGTCGTTTATCCTGTAATATAAATGTATGGTAGGATCCCAACTTGACTACACTAGTCCTGTGTGCCATGGCCACCACACTTATAAAAGCACATCGACAAGATAGAAGGGGTTCAAAGAAGAGCAACCAAGTGTCTCCCGGGAATGTCAATGAAGGAATTGACCTACAGTGAGAGACTGGAAAAACTCAAACTACCAACATTGGCATTCAGAAGAATAAGAGGAGATGTGATAGAACTGTACAAAATAATAAGTGAAATATATGATAAAGAATGTTTTAATGGTATCAACTTATGGAAGGATGCTTCTGAACGCAACAATGCCAGAGGACATGTCATACCAAAAAAATATTCCCTAGACTATCCACAAATACGCTTAGAAAAAAACTACTTTTCAAACAGAACAGTGTCAATCTGGAACGAATTGCCCACCATGTAAACTCCTTCAAAAATAAGCTAGACGATCACTGGAAAAACCAAGAACTTTTCTTTAACTACAAAGCATCAATTAAATCATAAAAACAATGTACACTAGACCGGACAGAAATACTGTATCAATCTGTATTATTTTGAGTCTGGTATAGAGGACTTAAAAAGTCCTGAAACAGAAATAAACTTAACTTAACTTAAACAATCTTAGTTGCCACATAACATCTTCTTACAAGTTACCTTACTGATCATGACCTGACATTATATAATCATCAGTCTTTCAACCAATTATGTGCAATGATGCTTGATTTTTTTGCCTACATATATATATATGTGTAAATGAAACTAGAAAATCTCTGTGAGACATAAATGTTTACATTGCACCAGGACGGGACAGACATGGGTAACACTAAATCCCCCCCCCCCCCCCCCATTTCATGGCGGGGGCATAAAAAAGGTTATTTTTTCCATGCAAATTTCACAAGGAAATTTTCTCTCCATAGCTTTATTGATCCTGAGTACACATCTTTTGTTTTTGTAAGCACATAGTGAGCTCATTTGGTCGAATACGGCACATGCATACTTGCCAACTTTCCCGATTTAGTCGGGAATTTCCCGATTCCAGACTCCCTGCCCCGTCTCCCGATCGTATAGATAAAACATAGTGTATTCTCCCGATTTTGGAGAATATGTCTTGATAACCCCGTATGGAGCCCCTATTCATCTTGTTAGATTCACTTAGGCCTATGACAGGTAACGCTTGCTGGCTGGTGAAAGACATATGTGTGGGGCATTGGTCAGTTAACTGACCTGCTCACAGACCGTAACGAAATTCTGACACTTCACTGACTGCAAGGGTGACAATACCCCGATAAATAAACAATTAATTAAAACCAATTAAGCTGAGGACGCGTGGTGATGGTTTTGTAGCAGATCAGTCATGGTTGATTAAACGCTTGTAAATGGCTTCGTATACTGCCTTTGATGTCAAGCGCATAAACGACCTCTACTTGACAGTATATCTCGGACAGAAAAAGTGAAAACAACACTGGCAATGTTATCAACGGAGTATCAAATTTGACAGATTACTTATTGAAATGTTAACTACATTTAAACACTGGCTGATCTTTAGATAATTAGCACAAGGAAATAAATTCACAATAACGACCATATAGACTGAAGGCCTGGTTGCCGGTAGGTAACGTCGTTTCAATCACCGTATCATCAGCATACTTAGTGTCAATTAGCAGAGACTTATTTTGGCAGAAACTTTCCCAATTCACATTTTGAAAGACAAAAACATGTCCACAAATACTCACTTTCTTAAACTAAATACTGTCATGTTAAAACTTTGAATTTAAGTATCAGTCCCCACCTACAAAGCACTTGAGTTGTAGTCTAAGACTATAGTGATTACAACTGCTGGTACATCCCTTTTTTTTCTTTTTTTTTTTTGTAGTATTGTCTTTGTTGTAATCCAAAGGAAACATTTGAAATTTCATTCAGATATTATATTGTACTCTAGATATTTATCGTGACATTTTAGGTATTTTCTTTTGAAGTTTACTGCTGGAGAGAAAGCTTGAGAAAGTGATATCATTGTGATAATTTGCATTCCATCATTGACTGACATCTATCTGACAACATAATTTTCATAGCATATCTAAGTAAATACTTTTATTTAGAGTGAACAGTGAGTTAAATAATTTCCAGAAATAATTTAAAATGATGTAATTTTGCAGCTATTTTTTTGAAAATTGTTGCTTATATAATTATCTTTCCAAACTTAAATAAAAAAGATCATTGGCCAAGCTTGAAATAAATGTTCCCCCCCTTTTTTTCAGTGAGGGAAGGAAGCTTAAGTGATCATGCAAGGAATTTATTTTCCAATAGCAAATAATCTCCCCTTAGTTTTTGTTTGCTAAATGTGTCGCGCGTGAAATGTGTTTTCCGGTCAAAAATGTCGCTCACGCACTTTCTCCCCCATGAGAATTTTAAAAAGTTGGCAAGTATGCACATGTACTTACCATATTGTTCTATACCCTCTGCTACATTAGGTCTTTTTAGGAAGCGCCTGAAATAAGATACGGGCATGGTAATGAAATTACATTGTAGTTAACAATAATATTTATATGTATTTCTTGTGGAATATACTAAGTTACTACAATCAGCTGACAATGTACCCCTCGGTAACTCAAAATATGTCTGAAAATGTTCTGTCTAAATAGGAACCTAACGACAATGTAATTGGCCTACACCTCAAGTTTTCAAACATTTGAGCAACTGACAGGCTTAGTCCGAGTTTCCTCTGGCTCTGACACCATGTCCAGAGGAAACTCGGGCTATGACAGGCTATGCTAATTTTTACTGACGCGATATGATAATGAAAGGTTAAGGATCTGACAGTTTCCATTCATATTACTTTGCAGGTAAGAAAACTGTTCACTCACTTTTTCAGTTTATTTGTTACTGCTCTGTATTTCCCAAGGACATCGACGTCTTTCTCCATTTTTGTGTTTCTGATCTCTTCTGTCTCTTCTGTAAATAATTCGTTCCTACCTCCACTACGAAAGAGTTCCAGTCCTACAACCGTAAAAGATAACCGCACTTCGACACCAACAACCCAGAGTTGTCATTCTTTATTCAATTTTAAACACGTACATGCGACAAACTGAGAAGAACCAAATAGAAATAGACCTTATTATTTCAACAATATGAATATACTAGAACATAATTGGCATAAAGCAGATGAGTACACATCTTTATAAAAAAAGGGAATTATTTTGAAAATGTCTAGATTCTATATCTTCAATTAGATCTATATTTTTTACCACAGAGAACTATATATCATCAACTATATTTACATTTACACTGCAGCCCCACTATATAACTTTACCAAGCCCACTTGAAGGTTACGAGTCCACATAACTTCCAAATCTCTATTATGACGTCATTATTATAGTGACGTCATAATTGTAACGTCGGCGATAATGAAAGATGGCTGTTGAAAAGGCTGTTCCGTCTTTGACGATTATAATGTGTTCATTCATCGTAGAAGCCAAATTCCTGGATCTAATCTTTAAAAATCATTGTCAAATGTAAATACATGTATAAGTATTGAACTGCTTTCAGTTGAAAGTTATGGGCTGATGAATGCCAACTGGACAAAGGCAAATTAACATGAAGCTAGCGCTTCATGTTAATTTGCCTTTGTCCAGTTGGCATTCTCTAGCGCTTCATGTTAATTTGCCTTTGTCCAGTTGGCATTCATCAGCCCATAACTTCCAAGTGAAAGCAGTTCAATGCTTAAATGCATTCTTCAAAATAAGGACTATCAACTTCTTAATTAATGTTCATGTTTCAGCTTTTGTTTTATCTCTGCAGATAGAGGAATCTGTTGTATGAAATCGATGCCTAAAAAATAAATAAATAAAAAACAACAACAACAAACAAACAAACTTTCCTTTCTTAAAACAAATATTGTTACACTTTATTAAGCATTAAACCGCATTCTGTTCCGTGTTATGGTCCTATAACACGGAACAGGATTGCAGACAAAATGAATAACGCGCGTTAGCAAATTGGTTTAATGCTTATATTTACATTTTTCATATTTGTAACATTCGTGTTATCGTTTGCAAGTAACTTTTTAATTCAAATTTTTCGATGTCTCTTCAACAAGTAGAACAGCCGACGGAATTGCCGACGGAACTTCCTCTCGTGACTTTCCCTGCAAAAAAAATGTAGTGCGTGGACAAAGAAACACAAAGACGCTGATATAATTTCAAAAATTTAATCAGTCAATATTTGCAATTCACATTTTATGTTATTTTCTGTCTTTAGATAAGAAATATCTGGCAGCGCTTACTTTTCGTTACAAAACGCTAGTTAGCGCGAAGGGGACTACCGATTCGGTAGTTAGTCGTACCCGGGGAACCAGTTGAAACCGGCTACAGCTCAAACGTGAGAGAAGGAGAAACTACAACCGTGGAATGTGGAATTTGCACTATCAATAAATTACTGCCCCCCCCCCCCCCCCCCGGTCCCTCCCCTCCCCCCTTCGAAAATCCTAGATCCGCGCCTGGGTTCACTAATTACATGTCTAATGTTCGAAGTATCAATGATGTCACCAAAAAGGATTCCGGGAAGTGGTTAACATGTCAACATTTAGGACACCGACGCCGCCGATACCTATATGTCGCCTACTTTTCGCAGGCGAAACAAAAACGGGACATCCTGGACTATAAATGAAAATTCCAACCCGTAAAATGAATATATACTCTCCACTTTAACATCGTTTATCACAGTGTACCGATCATCTGCTACAGACTTGATAAATGTACAATACGTAAACATTTGGATTTCACACACATAAAATACATAGATGTGAGATGACGGAAGAGTATAACAAGGATAATGTTAGTAGCCGTCCGGATATCCACCCTTTCTAAAGTCACAGTTGGCTGTAATATTGCCTTCCCCACGCTGAAGAATTCCCTGTACCACTGATCCAGCACTATTGGTGACTGTAATGTTGTGTCCCTTACTTCGAAGTCCTGCCAGTATTTCCTTGAAAAATCAGAAAAAAATACCATCTTCAGGATCAAATTTCTTACATAAGTAAGATATACACCAATGTATACCGATCAGGTAAAGTATAGACGGTGATTACTTAATAGTATATAGTATTGAAACACCAGTAAGTAACATTGTTCAGGAAGTAAAAAAAGATAAAATGAAATAAAGTTCCATCCCAAAATATAAACCAACGAAGCAAAATGCACTTTTCCAATGTAACATGTTCAGGAATAAAATGATACAGGAGCTATTCAAATCCATTCAGTATTCATAAACTAAACACTATTTCAAAGTAAGTTTTTTCAAAGAGAAACACTCCTATTGACATGCACGAAACGGTGTCAAATTATGCATCATTATAAATTGTACAAAGCATATAATAATTAATGTGCTTGAAAATGACATTTGAATCCATTCAAACAAATAAGAGAAACTGTATTTCGGTTGTTGGTATAGTACCTCAGGGAAATCCATTTTCAACCGCAATTTCCTTCGGCAGCAGTTGGTGATGGATCCGACGATGGTCAATGGCCTGCTTGACATTCATACCAAACCATAGGGTTTCTATCGTTACCTGAAACATTGATTAATGGTCCCATGACAACACTTCCGGTAGTCAAAGAAGATTATACTGATATGCCTTACACATATTCTATGTAGTACTTCAGCGCTATATTTTCTGTCTTCTTATCCGGAGGTCTATTTGTTCACTGTATACTGTCAGCATGATAATGTTCATGTTTAGTAATTGAAATCGCTCTGGCGAACATTGCAAACATTAAAAGCGTTTAAATGTTAGTAGGTTTGCAGTTAACTCATCGTAGAAAACCTACGAGACTCGGCTCTGTAGTTTGACCCAGCGATGATGCAGTAAACTGAAAGGCATAAAACTTGAGTGCCAATGAGGATATCGTATAAAAATGATACAATATGATTGTTTTAACGAAGAACTACGAGGAAGACTTTAATCAAATCCAGCAATAGATTTTGATATGTATTCTTGTACTCTTTCTTGCAAACCTGTGTCTTTGTAAAATAATCTATATATCTACTTTATGTTTATGTCAATGATTCTATCTCAATGATTTCATGTAATATATTTGTATGTTGGGAGAAGGCGCCCATAAGTTGAAAAAAAAGTTGTGCCTAATCCTTTGTCATAATTAAATTGGCAATGAAATATGTTTTAAGTCAAAAGTCAAAAAGGAAGACTTTAATATCAACACTTAAGTAATTATAAATAGCCGACTGACCATAGCCGTGGCCGTAGTAATCTTAGTTCCTCCTGACGCACCAACAACCAGTCGGACAATGCCATTACTATCTGTGATGATGCTGGGACACATTGAGGACAGAGGACGTTTTAACGGCTTGATGAAGTTGGCTGCTGAAGCAGGAACGCCAAAATGGTTTGTCGTGTTCGGAGTAGAAAAGTCGTCCATTTGGTTATTAAACAAAATCCCTGTCCTTGTTCCCACAACTTTAGAACCAAACCTGTAATAGAGAGGAATTCATCAATAAACCGCGTTTAAAATATATATGTTAATGTTGTGCTTATAATAACATTTTATTTTATTTTTTCTTAACCAAAACATTGAGTACGTATAATGGTGCTTACCAAAACACTGACGTCAGTAAGTTCATAACACAGAACATCTGGTATAAACAATGAGCACACACCATTTTTGAACATCAATTTAGCTTTTTATTTATTTTTTACAAAAGTGTCATATTGTGAAATAGTTTTTTAGTCATTACATTTTTGGAATTTTGATGGTTTTGAATAAAAGCCGTTATCGAGTATTGATATGTGATTTAGTAGTGATGAGGCCGGGTTCAATGTAGATTCCAAGGGAATTGTCATGCTTTCATCGACTTGATTTAAGTTATTCTCAGAAGAAAATCCATTTGAAATTGATAAATGAAAGTATTTTTTTCAGTAGGTGATAGTGATTCCAAGGGCATTTCGTTTGAAACAGATTTCATGTTTAATCGACCAGATCAGCTTCTCCAGCAGACGCCATTGACGAACTTGGTAATCGTATTGGAATGGCGCCTAAATAATTATGTGGCAATTTCGTTTTTGACATAAATTTATAATGTCATAATGTCATATTCGTAAAGATGCTTTGATTTTTCTTGACGCCCTATCTAACTGAAGGATAGCCAATTGGGAAAGCTCCTTATATTGAAACCGAAAGTGAACGGCGGCCATATTTTTACCCGCCACGCCTCTAGTATTCCTAGACTGTCCGAGTCACTGCAAATTGTAGCATACAGTCATATACTATAATTGAACTAAAACATGAGTTTAACATGTTCTTGAAGTGATATATGTTTCTTACTGCAGGTTAATGGTACTCGTAACGGATACAGCGTCCCCGTTGGGGGCCAGTACTGACAGATGGGCAGTGCTAGTCTTTGTGACGTCATAAAAGGTAGGACCGTAGTACATAGTGTCGTGAGTTCGATCGTCGTCGATCCGAGATCGTACGTATGCCGCGAAGCTTTCTGACGTCATGTTCCTCACCAGCTGCAATATCAATTGATTGTGATTGGTTGAAAATTAGAGGATTTAATTTTTTCTAAAAGCAACATGTTGGTAATTAATCTAAGTATGACTTTGTTACTTGTGACTTAATCTATATTTGACCTAAATTTTCTTCGATGAAGACACTTACTCTTTTGGGTCACCTGGATATATCATTATTGACCTTATTGGCTCGTATTTTGCCTCTGTTGTACCTATTTTTAATTAGAATTATGATTTCATTTGCATGCCGATCGATTCTGTTGGCTGTTTTAGTATCATTTTCACCATTGATTTCGACTTCAATGTGTTGATTTGCATTTGGCATGTCTAAAACTAAAACTTCCATTGACCATTAACCGTGACATATATAATGTTTTATGCCTTTTCTAGTGACTTAGCGTCAAAAACAATCAGTAGTAACATTTCATTTTAATAAAGTGATGTTTAAGCAACACTAATTACTAAACTGCAGATAGATTCTATTTAAGTTCGTTTCCCGCACGCAATGCTGTTGTGCACAGCTTCGATGGACTTTTATTTAAGGATTGAATGATGATTTGGTCGATTTCATGGGGTGATAAATTGAGTTGCTCTTGAGACAAATTTAATGAACTGTTGAATTTGTCTCAAGAGCAACTCAATTCATCACCCCATGAAATCGACCAAATCAACATTCAGTCCCTTTATATTTCAATTAACACGCATTTTCCTAATAAATTGAAGAGGTGCAAGTCTTCAGTTACTAGAACTTGTTCAAGTCTAATGGTTTGTGCTAAAAGAAATAGTCCGTCATAAGATGACGACCAAACTGTATTATTAAGACAAAAATACGATTACGCAACACATGGACCATAACACAATAATAGAAATAGCATGATTTCATTGGAATACTAAGTTTACCGTTGAGTTCAATATTTATTACAAAAAAACGCTCAGCCAGCTGCGCGGAAGAATAATGGCTAGTCTGTGTTCTCCTGTTGTCTCCCGCTTCGATACGAACTGAACCACATGCACTTATGGACGTGATTATGATGTTTGTAATCAAAATGTTACATTATAGACGAGTAACTTATTGTATTACAATAACATGCTTAATTTGTAAAAAAGAAAAAAAAATATCGTACATGGTATGTATATCATATATTTTAAATTAAGCATGCGATCGTAATACAATGATTATCAGGCGTCATCCTGGAGCGGGCTTTAGACACTTTTACCCGTGTTTTTGCTGAAAATTTAATTTATATTTTACGAATCTCAATGTAAAATTGGCCTGATGTATGTACTTTACAGTATGGGATATGCCTACAGTTCGGGCAGAAGCGGGCGGCTTGTGCAGTATATCTTTTTTATACGCGTAGAATGATTTCAATCTAGTCAAATTCATGGACAAATGAAACAGATTAAAGGTAGAATTCTACGAGGAGATTTTCCATTTGGGATAATGTAGATGGATATTTAATGTATATCTAAGGTAAAAGTAAAAACAAAAAATCAGGACCATTTCAACCTCATCCTTCGCCTGCTCTTTTCTAGTTGAAATGATATAATGCATAGATCCACAGAGAATGACGTCATACGCGTGTCTAGGTGTTTCTAATTTGGATATATGGAACAATATTCCAACTAACCTCTGCTAGGTGCGACCGGAAGGCATCATCTTCACCGTCTCCGTCGCCTAAGTCTGACCTCTTGGCGAAGGCAAACTTGAATGCCTCTATGATCCTATGCCAGGCGAGTACTTTCTTCTGTGGTGTGGATACGCTGTGGATGCTCATCCCGAATTCTTTAAGTGAAACGATACACATGTACAGCAATGAAATAAACTGTGTGCACAAGTAACGCCTTTTTTCACACAGAATATATCGTTGTCTTGCGGATTACTAATTGAGATTTTGTTAACGAGAGCACACTTTATGATATATTTAACGATTAAAAAACCCTGTAATAATAATGTAGATATCTTAGTTTACCACATGACTATATAAACGTCAATAAGGTGTCACGCTCATTGTAACGCTACAGTTTGGTACAGGGAAGTTTTTTGACTGTTGTACTCATTGACGAATACCCGTCATCAAAAAGCCTTTGCGTAATAACCATACGGTAAAAAATAACTTCTACCATCAACGATGTTCAGGATCATATCGTACACAGCCCCACTGGAGGGTGGCGGTGGAGAGAAGACGGATGAATTGTCAATAAGGCGGATCACAAGGGGATCTTTGACCGGAGCTGTGTAGTCGAGTAGGTCCTGTTCGGTTATTATGCCTCCTACAATAGAGATACCAACTGATATGAGGATCTTAAATATTTATCTGCATATCATTTTGTTACACAGAGATCAATTTGTTTGTTTCTTATGTCTAGAAAGAAATGTCTGGATACCGGACTTTATTTCTGAGGAGTTTATGACTTCACTTTTATGACACATTTTGTACACCTTGTCCGTTTTGGTTTTGCAAGTTTGAATGCTTAAGAGGATAATTGCAACTGAAATATCAAAGTAGATGCTTTTCTGCAGAATGAAATATTACTCCCAGCATTTGATAAAAATATAATTGTAATGTGTATGTTATAAATCTTATATGTAATGATGGTTAATTGAACACCATGAAGTACCACATGGGTGTTCTGTATGGTACCATGACAACCAACCTGCGTCCTGTATATCCTGTACGATGTTCCGACTCAGACTGCCGTTATAGAAAGCGTCTGGCCCTTCGTTAGCTATTGTAGTAAATGTTGCTGCAAGTTTAGGCCACTTGATTGTTTCTCCTTCTTTATATAATAACCCGGTGTGTGGGTCGGTTACCAACCTCCTGTTCAAAAGGAGATGTAAATATTTATTTAATTAAGTGCTAGAAAGAACAAGAAAAATGTGTCAATCGTTAACATGCACGAACGGATGAGGAAAATTCCACCTGGACAAGAAAGAAAATTAACCATTAACAGCCAATTTCATACATAAGATACTGGTGTACATTAGTTGAATACACATATAACTAATACATACTGTAACAGTAACGTAACTTATTCGTTATTGTTGTGTATATTTTGCACTATTTAACTTTTAGGTTTCAGTGAGTAAACATCTGCATGTAATTATTAAACTTTAAACTTCATTATGTTAAAACAATCGTGAAATAAGTTATATCAACTTATATCGACTCATTTGCCCTAATGGATCGCGCAAAAGGTCATCCTGTGGACAGGACTGCATGGAGTTCCCGGAGGAAACCCAGATGAAAGTAGAGCGCGTTACCAATGCAGCATACGAGACAACACTAAATCCAGTCGTCTGCATGTAAAGTGCATATATATAGTAAGTAGTCGCACCTGAGATTGTCGTGTTTGGGATAGTAATGTGCATTCGATTCGATGGAGGCAGCAAGAGCACTGTTTACAGGCATTCCGTCTCGAAGCAGACGTATTGTCGGCTGAAATAACGTTTTCCATGGCAGTTTACCGCCAAGCTTCCACGCAGTATATAGTCCCTTGATTTCGCCTGGTATCCCAACAGCTATACCACCTGCAGTACATGCATTTGCATGTTAATTAAATCATCAAAGAACACAAAAAATAAAATCTAAATAACGCACCTGTATTTTGACTGAGGCATTAATGGAATCAACGATTCAAAATATGAAGTCATAAACAAAATGTATCGTCTAATGAACGAATTTCAACAAAAATTTAACCAGTGATTCAGGAGGAAATATTTCGATGAATACATGAATGTGTATCGCATACCAGCAAAAGTTTAATATAGACGTACCTTCCTCGGATGATTGGTTGCCAATGTACATGTCTTCACTAGCCGCTCTGGGCGCCATCTCGCGGGCGACTATTATATATCCTGTCTTCTTTTCTCTATAACAGACAAGTTCTAGGTATTCTTTGAAGTGTTTTATTCTTGCAGATTCTCAAAAAAGGGCAACCCAAACGTTTATTATAGCCTGCGCTCCAACGTTTGCAATGTGTAAACGCATTGCAATTGCAGTGCCACGTTTCCGGTGGAAAATAATCGCTAAATGCATTAATGATATTTTCATTTCAATCATACAATACCCTTTAAACAGTAACTTACCTATTATATATGGTCATAAAGTGGCCTCCACCTATACCACAACTGTGCATATTCTGTACACACTGACAAAGAAGTGCGGCAATTGTGGCATCTACAGCGGAACCACCCAGGCGGGCCATGATGCCTCTGAAAATCAGAGAATAATTTGGAAATGATTTCAGTATCTCGTTAGACTTGTCCAGATCTAGAGTTTGAAAATAGCCACTGTACTGGTCTACATCTGGTAACATTAAATTGCTTATTTTCAGTTTAAATTTCTTATAAGTTATTAGATTTTTTTTTAAAAGTTTCAAATTACAATATTCAGCATACTATTCCGTTTCAAGTCTCTTCATCAAACCCAAAAATGGTCTCAATAGGGGTACATTAGAATGCGTCATATTTCGGAGATCTTAAGAACGCTGATTAATTTGGCGTAACATTAAACTACTTTTGATAAATGAACAAATACTCTCCATAGCGCAAACTGTACTTGAGAACCCTACTGAAATACCCGTGCGTTGTTTAAGTATCAAAAACATACTTAACTTACGTGCCAATAGTGGAACAAATACCAGCATCAGACGCCACAGCTCCATATCGGTAGTATCCCTCTTTTGATGGCGACAAAAATATATTTGGTGACATAGGCATTGATAAAGTCTCCGAATCTGCTTGAGCATGATATAAATAAATACCCAGTCCGACCACTCCGATCGCTATACAGAGAAGTCTGGTGACACTGCATAGGTAGCGAATGATCGGGCAATCGTTACCACCTCTGGAATATCAAATGAATATGCATATTTCATACACGCATGCCACACGGAAATCCTGTCGCTATTTTAATAAAACATTGTCTATGACTATTACGTATTTGAATGGGGCTTGGAAACTCAAAACAGACAGCATTGCTCACCGAATGGGTTGAATTTAATTTTTAAAGTAGGTCAAATGTCATGGTCAAGGTGAGCAGGTCTGCATATGTAGGTACCAGTAGAAAGGTCTTGTGACAAGGAGTACACATGCCACATATGAAAGTCCGATCTCATATGGTATTAACCTTTGACCAAAATTATTGTTTTAAAGTAGGTCAAAGGTCACGGTTAAGGTCAGTAGGTCCGCAAATGTAGTATCAATGGAAAGGTCTTATCACAAAGAACACATATGGGAAAATACCTAAGCGGTGTCCACATTAGTTTCGTCCAAAACAAAAAAGGGAACTGCTAACTTCATGTATTACGCTGATTTCGACATATGGGAAAACTAGAAGTCAAATACGCAGTGCACAGTAAACAATGATGGACTAAAAATCGTTAAATCTGGTTCCTGAACGTTCATTGAAGCATAACCTACTCTTAGGTTTCTATTTCTGCTATTTAAATCACTTTTAATTTAAATGTGCAATAGCATATGCTTGATATGTTTCTATTTGTACAGAAGAATGCCGCCTTTCTCCCACAGTACATGAACACATTAAAGATAACCTCCGAAACATAGTGATTTAACAGTTGATGACAGATAATTTACATTTATCTTTGGGTTGTGTCTGTCTAACAAGAGGACACTTAAAACATGTACGTATATGTGTCAATGATTACAATTTCATTTGATATTGTGTACTATCTTATTCCCGAAATATGTAATGTTTTTGTAATATCTTGCCTTCGAAAACCGACAAATTCACAAATTCCACATATAATAATATATTTTTTATGATAGTTTATTTTGAGATACCTCTTTGTTTTGTTTTCAGGAGGAGTTTTCACAGCCGAAACTTTGTACAGACGTAAACTAAATGAGGTGTCGATGACCTTCGGGTTCGTAAAAAAATAAAAATAAAAAATCCCACACAGACTTAATTTGTAATCCCCTTTATAGGTCCCTCTCAAAATGGAAAACACATAATTTATTTGTTATATCATACTATCTACATTGATATTTTATCAAACTGCAGACAAGAGTTAGAACGGCGTTGCAAGAATCACCTTGCATAGCCAATAGATAGTTTTAGATATTTTTGAAATTTACATAAAGTTAAATGGTATCTCATTACTGATCCAAACACTAATAATCTTTTTTTTCAAATCTCATAGCAACTAAATACTGTCATTTGTATATTTAATCTCAAATTAGCAAGATTATCAGTATTTGTATGTAAGAAATATGTAGAAAGAATGAGTTATTTCCCTTTATTTTATATTTATTGATGGAATCATTTGTAATTAGCTCATCCAAATTACACTTCAAATCTAATAACACAGTTTTGTATATTCCAAATCTGATAGTTTTATTGTGTATCATGACTCTAATTCAAGAAAATACGATAAATAGTAGTATAATTGAAACTTTATATTTCAAAAGACTTTATTTAATATTCAATATTATTCCAGTATTTATAACAGTTGTCTATATTATTGTGTATGCAAGTGGAAGTGGAATGATTGTGTATGCAAGATGAGTGTTGAATGGTAGTCCTATTGCATTAGGAAATTGTATTGTAAATTAAAATGTTGATCTTGAATAAAAGGAAGAAAGGAAGTGTGTATATTAAATGAGAAATGTATAATTTGATAGGAAGTCTGTATATTAATTTGAGAAATGTATAATTTGATAGGAAGTCTGTATATTAATTTTAGAAATGTATAATTTGATAGGATATGTGTATATTAAATGAGAAATGTATAATTTCATAGGAAGTCCGTATATTAAGTGAGAAATGTATAATTTGGTAGAAAGTCTTTATATTAAATGAGAAATGTATCATTTGATAGGAAACCTGTATATTAAATTGAGAAATGTAAAAAAAAAAAAAAAAAAAAAGAAAGTGGACTATGTTAAAGTGTGGCAATTGGACGGCACCGTGTAGCGTCCGTTTAGCGTCCATGTAGCGTCCGTGTAGTGTCTGTTCATTATACATAGGACTGTCAAAAATGACATTGATACCGGTATTGTGTTCATATTCCTTTAAGCCCTTTGTATCCCGTATTATGTTAGGCATATTAAGTACAAATACATTTCAAACCTGTTTTCTATATAAGATGACACTTGGCCTCGAAATACGGAAGTAAAGATCCTGCTTGATAAGTGATGCAAAGCAAACATAAGGTGATACAAAATTAACATTCTCATGTTTTTTAAAAGTCACATGTATCAAGTCACATGTGTGATTTATATGTGTCTATTGTGTACACTGAATATATGTACGCGTTCATAGATACAAAGGTACTTGGCTGTCTGCAATAATATTTCTTGATATGTTTCTGTGTAAGACGTAATGAAATGAATATTGAATTTCATTTTCAGTTATATATGAGTTACAGGTACCCACTTTGTTTTGTCTAGTAGCATTAGGTTATATTTACATTTTCACTTCGCTCCGCCTCAATGAACATAGTAAACTCAGATCACTTCATTTCCCGTTGAAGATTTTGGGTCGCGTGCTTCTGTTCTAAGAGACGAATCACTTTCTTGCCGGCGTGTGAATACATTCACTGAGTTTACAATGGCGATCGAGTTCTGTACCGCCTCAGACTTGAATGCACTTTCATGTTGTGAATTGTGTAACATTGTTATAAACGTATATGAACACAAGTGGAATAGCCGCTTTATGTACTAATAAAAATGCCAGTATAATGCAGACAGTTTAGAAAACAGGATCGGACAGAACACTGACACTCTCGATAGCACCGAGCTCATAACCTACGTAGCGCAGTAGGTCTAACGTTAGCTGTATCTCGAATGCCATGCCTTAATACCATTTCAGTGGTCACAGAAAATAAACCTAAATTTTAACACTATTTAACAACACAAAACAGACTGGTATCAGAAGTATGCTATATCGAGAACAGGGACACATTATTGTCGTAATTTGACTCAATCTAAACATATGGAGGACACAAGTTTCCGGCCGTCGAATACCGCCAATTTTCAAATCAATGTTTCTTTACTTACTAGTATCAGAATTTACATCCCAAAACGCCAGTGCGACAATGAAATCCAATATTTCAAGAACATCATGTACATCACCAGCTAACCTGCGACTAAAATCCACAGTGTTACACTTTTCTCGAGCTATGATTATCCCAGTTATTAGACTGCATCACGTCATTTTTTTAACCGAGTCCCTGTGTCTCGAGTGACCAAATCACACACATACTATACTGTCAACAATGCACTTTAAATTCGTATTTATATGGGTATTGCTAAGTTTTTATTATAAAATATCATAAATATTTGTTATAAATGAATATTTTACCTTGAAAATATCGTATCTATGTGTATCAACATGTGTATGGCACTATATTTTGTGTTGCCTTGGCGACGAGAATAGTTGACTGTCTGCTGTTCCACTACTGTGCACACATGTACGATAAGTATAACAATGTTACAAACTGACGCACTTACGTCACACTGTTGCGACCGAATTTTTCAATCTGGTGGCGAAGTTTTAAATTTGGTTAACGTAAATATAAGAATTGATTGTCAATTTTGCTGCTTGCATGGACTGATGAAGGGAAGTGAACCTCGTGCAAATGGTACATGAACTGCTTCGCAGTTCACTTCATTTGCACGAGGTTCACTTCCCTTCATCAGTCCATGCAAGCAACAAAATTGACAATCAATCCTTAAGTATATGTTTTAAACATTTACTATATTAAGTTATATGAAAGATATCTTTTATAAACTGTTTTGATAGACTTCATTGAATTACATTGTTAACAAAAAAATACATATCGGCTAACTTTTAGGATTAGTCCCCTTAAGGTGTAATTCTTTGTGTAATTTTTGGTGATAATTAGGGACGTTTCTGTGGTGTAGTTATGTTGTGAACAAATCGTGAAAAATTAAAATGACTAATATCAATTAAAACTACATGTATTTATAAAAAAAAATAAAATTGGTCAGACAGATGGAACACCGATTAGTAATTCGATTTCTGTCGAGAGATTTACCAATAAACCCTGTGAAACTACAAAAAAAAAAAAAAAAAAATCTTGATAAATTTTGACAGGAAAACCATAACCAGTACGAAGAAGTCTTCTTGGAAATATTGATAGGTTTTCGGTTTCGTTGTCACAATTAATGTGTTTCACGTCTGTGGGACAGTTCCTATATATACCACATAGTGGCACCTGTTTGGTTAGACAATATAGGTAATACAAATGTTCAGTTATGTTTTATCGATTTTATAGATTTCATCTTTCCATTGTTCTCCATACATTGTATGAAGTCGTTTGAATACAAATGCAATGCACTCCGCAATTCTTATTATGTATACTGACATAAAATAGGTTTATTATGGAATGACTTCCTCTCTTTCACATGTATAATAAGTTAATAATGAGATATGGATCTGGTATATAAGTTCAAATGTTAACTATAAAGTTGAAATATTACATAAGTATTACCGATCTTACCTCATTCCTGTGTTACCGTCACTTGTCATTGATTTAGTGATCAGGGTTTGTATGACGTTTACACCAGACAAGGCTCAGAACTGTTTGATACGGACTCTCAGAATGTAGCTTTGTTTGACGATACGGCTTTTACTGTTTAGACACTCTGCATAATGTATAATTCTTCACAGAACGTTTCCTTTTAAAGAATATAATGCGCCGACAGCACAATGACTATATATATTAGTTGAGATGACACCTAGTAGTAGGAGGAGCCATGTAGGCGGTAACCAGTAAATAACTACAGCTGAAAGAACATCAAGACTATAGCAGGCGAAATAAAGCCTAGCAGTGGCAGTAATTTATGCGTTAAAACCAGGAACTAGCAAACTAATTCTACGAATAACCGAATTTAGTTCAACCGATGAAATTACAGACAATGTCCTATTCGTCATAAATTCATATACAGGTCGTCTGCCCAGTATTAAATACAAAGGAAGGAATTCCAAATGCCAGATATAAGTAGATAACTGTTATGTGTAAATGCAAAAGTTCAATTTGCGAATTGATATCCCGGATACGTAATGTTCACAAACATACCCATGGTCCAGAAAAGGCATTGTAATACTATATATCACACTAGACATTAGTTTCAGGTGTCGACGTTGGGCGGAGCTATACGCTGGGTCCGGATAACTAATTGATAGTTTTTACATTCTGTACAATATAACTCATAATATACACAACTAAAATAATAAAAACAAATATCAGATGTATCTATTTGTGTTTCTGCCCAAATTATCATCTTCAGGACATGAACTTTGCACAATGGTTACAGTTGTTAGTATATATATATTAAGAATATTTAGTAAACATCAAGTCGGCATGGTTGGTTTTGTATTCAGATGTTTACGACACGTTTTCCAATAAACGACTTCTCCAGTAGTCAGGTAATTTCGATGCCAACTTCCGTATTCTTTATTTTGATGAAAGCTGATCAGTCTAAAACTTACTGTCCACATTGACATCTTCCTGGAAGTAAAATCTCTTAAACCTGACCGCAGTTTGTCGGGAACTAGTACAAAATACATTGTCATGCAGAGAAAATTTGATTAATAAGACAATTGCTTAGGGGAAATTTTATATTATAATAACTCTGTATTGAATTTAATACACTGGACGTATTTTTTATTGTATTTTGTGCAGCTTGTCCTTAAATCAAATCAAGGTTAAGTACTCGCTCAGTTTTGTATATACATTTGTATATATATAGGCATTCCTGGAGAACAGGATATACGATCTAACAGGTAGATATAAACGGACGTCTATCATTCACAATCAGTCACCGTGTCATATATATTTATAGATTTTCAGATAGTAATAACGACAGTACAGACAAGTAATTTGTCGAATTTTCGAGGTAATCTGCCCCCTTATCAAGTAAATTACAAACGATCACATATAGACATAGAACATGGAACAGTTACACAAATTTAGTAGATAAACAACGTAAAATATCGTTATGTTTGTGACTGCTGTTATCTGCCTGATATAATTTTCGTAATGATTTGTTACCTCCTTCATCCAGATACAGGGGTTTATGAGTAGCAAAAGAAAATAACGCAAGAGAGTTCATCGCACAATTATGGATATGATTAAGTTGTCAGATAATCGTGCGACAAACAAGAAATGGAAGTAAACCAAATTACGCATGGGGTATAAAGGGGAATATTCATATATTATTGTCCTCTATCCGTGTCTGAAAACATTGTGTTAGAAATGTGAAGCATATTTATCGTTACTGAATAATTGAGTACCGATACCTGATTGATACACTGAACAGCCTCAACCTTCACTCGAAGTTGATGTACGAAGCGTCGGCAAACCGACAGAGTGTCAACAACTGTTTTTTAAGACTCATGGCATGGTTGCGGACCTTCAAGGACACATTGAGTTGAACTAGCATCGCCTTGAGACTGAACTGCTTGGTCCAACCAAACGACGAAGCAAATTCGTGTCAGACACAAGTTTCCGCTCCGGCAGCTGACTCGTAAGATGAAGGCGACCAGGAACGTTAGAGGTTGCCATGAAGCAGAATCAGGCCTCACGTTTAATTCACCACAAAATCCAACATATTCTCAATATCTCCTTTTTATTGACCTCTTTCTTTTCTCTTTCATGTTTTGCGATATGGTGTGATTGTCGGAGTGAAAATGCATGAATTTATGTCATACGAGTGTCAAATTATTGTACATATTCACCATTTTGTTATGTATTGAGAAAAATATTCAATAGTCTTTTTGCAGTATGCAATTCACGTTAGAGAAACGAACCAATTTAGTAATAGATCAAGTCGAACATCACCACTTCTGCTGTAGACTGAATTCAAAATAAGTTTGCCTTGTCAGAAATAAGTCTCGGGCTAAGATTCTGTAACATCCCAACCTCGGCTAACGCCTCGGTTGGGATTATGTTACAAAATCTTAGCCCTCGACTGAGATAACCCGATCTCGATCAATTACAGGTAATAGATTTTATTAGTCCGGTGGCCATGCTAACGGTTTTAATTGAGGGACGAAAAAAAAAAAAAAAAAAGAAGAAACGCGATGGTAAATTAAAAGTAGTCCCTTATCAAAGGCCAGAAGTAAGCCAATCATAATTGCTGCAGATCAGAGACGACCAATAAGAGGATTTAAAAGTGGTTATAAATCACTGCGTATGAACGAAAACAATAACACATTTATACGAAGTGTTTCACGTGGTATATCAGTTATGGGATTAACATGTTTCAGCATCAATTTCGCCAACGTGAACAATTTACGGTTGAATATCTACCTGCAGGGATTGTATGGAAACAGATACGCTTTGACATTTGGACCAGTAAAACCACCTCCTGCACACATTTGTGGTAAGGAAAAACTGCATGAAGTTTGATTTTGATTGACCCAAGGAACTTGACTTATCGCACGGAAACTTGTGACAGTGACCTAGACCTTTGACCTTAGGACCTGAAAAGCAAACGCAAGCATGCACTTGTGGTAAGGAGGATCTGCATGAAGTTTATGTTTGATCTGCCCAAGGGAACTTGAGTTAGCCCACGGAAACTGTTGTGTGGACGACGCTGCCGCCGACACCGACGCCGCCGATACCTATATGTCGCCTACTTTTCGCAGGCGAAACAAAAACGGGACATCCTGGACTATACATGAAAATTCCAACCCGTAAAATGAATATATACTCTCCACTTTAACATCGTTTATCACAGTGTACCGATCATCTGCTACAGACTTGATAAATGTACAATACGTAAACATT
Organism: Pecten maximus; assembly: GCF_902652985.1. NCBI lineage: Eukaryota > Metazoa > Mollusca > Bivalvia > Pectinida > Pectinidae > Pecten > Pecten maximus. The sequence goes on along the minus strand of NC_047015.1, from coordinate 40,869,371 downwards.
TGGATTTCACACACATAAAATACATAGATGTGAGATGACGGAAGGGTGTAACAAGGATAATGTTAGTAGCCGTCCGGATGTCCACCCTTTCTAAAGTCACAGTTAGCTGTAATATCGCCTTCCTCACGCTGAAGAATTCCCTGTACCACTGATCCAGCACTATTGGTGACTGTAATGTTGTGTCCCTTACTGCGAAGTCCGGCCAGTATTTCCTTTAAAAATATCAAAAAGATTACCTTTAGGATTGCAATTTCATACTGAAACTACATACAACATAGGCCACAACGGCAATAGTTTGTCATTGAAACAACAGCCATTAACATAGATCAGAATCAGTAATAAAACATAATATGAACCAACAAAGCAAATTACAGTTTTAATGTAACATGTTCAGGAATAAGTATCACATGTCTATTTCAAAATTTTCAGCATCTATTAAGTAGAATAAGACTATATTTTTAACTTCTGAATAAACAGAATCCAAATAAAATCCTAATGGCAGTGTATTGTCATACGTCATCATCAATTCAACATAACTTCTAATTGAATATTCTTGAAAATGACATTTGAATTCATTAAGGTAAATAACGGTAATAGATCAAGTTTAAAATTTACTATTATTGTTATAGTACCTCGGGGAAACCATTTTCGACCGTTATTTCCTTAGGTAGCAGTTGGTGATGGATCCGACGATGGTCGATGGCCTGCTTGACACTCATACCGAACATTAGGGTTTCGATCGTTACCTGAAACATTTAAAAATATCCCCTGAACCCACTTCCTTGGTTAAAGAAGATTAAACTTAAGGCCTTTAGATTAGAGGGGTTTTATTGTCCTAACTGAGATATGCCTGTAATTGTACATAGAAAAATCTATTTATCACATTGGTGCAACTTACACAGGTATGCTAGGTCCTATTTCTTATTCTTATTAGTACATGATCGCATTTCTACTACAATTACGCTGGCGTATACTGTAAATCTAATACTGTTCGCGGTTATTAATTTTTCATGTTTAAAGATCCAACAAACACCACAAAAATAAATAGCGCACAAATACGATAGGTCTGCAGTATACTGCGAGACAGGTATATGAAGAAATGGATATCACGACACACTATAAAGTTGACACTTTGTGGCTTTGAGAACAAACTTAAACATCAACATTTCATATAAACAGCCGACTGACCATCGCCGTGGACGTAGTAATCTTAGTTCCTCCGGACGCACCAACAACCAGCCGGACAATGCCATTACTATCTGTGATGATGCTGGGACACATTGAGGACAGAGGACGTTTTAACGGCTTGATGAAGTTGGCTGCTGAAGCAGGAACGCCAAAAGAGTTTGTCGTGTTCGGAGTAGAAAAGTCATCCATTTCGTTATTGAAAATAATTCCGGTCCTTGTCCCAACAACTTTAGAGCCAAAACTGTTAAAAAAGACGATTGTATCAATTAAAGTCGAAGTACAGTTCACAGCATTTTGTTGTTAGCTATTACGTTTCGGTCTAAACAAATTATGTACAATTTGGTGTTGCTATCACTAAAAGCGATATTTAAAAGTGTAATAATGTATTACCACATGCTATATAGTATATATTGTTATACAGTTCAGTTACAGTTATACATCTTCGGCTATGGTGTCTCTATGTATAATAAAAATAAAACAACAACAACAAGTAATTAGTAATTATTATGCATATATCATTAATCACTATGCATATCGTATACTTACTAGAACATACATTTCTATTGAAATAGCTCAATTGATATGCGCGAGGCTGACGATTTTGCCCCAGCAAAAAACCAACAATAGAAATTTCCGTATGCTGTTCACTTCACTTCATATAATTCACTTACTGTAGGTTAATGGTACTCGTAACAGACACCGCGTCCCCGTTGGGGGCCAGTACTGATAGATGGGCAGTGCTAGTCTTTGTGACGTCATAAAAGGTAGGGCCATAGTACATAGTGTCGTGAGTTCGATCGTCGTCGATCTGAGATCGTACGTATGCCGCGAAGCTCTTTGACGTCATGTTGTTCACCAGCTGCAATATCAATTGGTAGTGATTGGTAAAATATCAGGGATTTAAATATTGTTTGATCAATATGATGGTAATAATTCTTAAACAATGCGTCTATGTCTATTTACCGAGATAATAACGAAACCATAATTCAAACTCAAAATCGATTAAATTAACCTCAGTAAGGCTCGCCCGGAAGATGTCATCTTCACCGTCTCCGTCGCCCAAGCTTGACCTTTTGGCGTATGCAAACTTGAATGCTTCTACGATCCTATGCCAGGCGAGTACCTCCTTTTGTGGAGTAGATAGGCTGTTGTTGTTCATCCCGAATTCTTTAAATGAAACGCATAAAAAATGAACTACAGTTAGTGCACGTACAATTTGTATAACTATAATTTCGAATGATGTATGTTATCGATTCACTCGCCTCGTCTGAACAACGGAAAACAGTCCCAGACGTGCGACACCCTTCCAGGCTCCCTCAATTTAGTGAAGTTTGACAGTTATAAGCTATCTACAGTATATTAAAGCGGATATGTCGTCAGAGCCATTCGGACCAACGGAATGGATCGTTTTCTTTTTGTTCGATGAATATTACCTCTAGTGCTCACTGACTAACATCCGTAAGCAAGACGTTTTAGAACATGAACCATGCAGTAATAGGCAAATGAAGTAAGACTACCCATAAAAAGAGGAAGAAGAAGAAGAAGAAGAAGAAGAAGAAGAAGAAAAAAACCCCAAAAAACTTATACCGTCAATGACATTCAGGATCATTTCGTACACAGCCCCACTGGAGGGTGGCGGTGGAGAAAAAACGGACGAATTGTCATTAAGGCGGATCACAAGTGGATCTTTGACCAGTGCTGTGTAGTCGAGTAGGTCCTGTTCGGTTATTATTCCTCCTACAATATAGAAAAGAAAAAAAGAAGTTAAAACCCGTTTAAAATATCCTCATATCATTTCATTATATAGTTTGTTATATAAAAGTCAGGTTGGTTCTGATGCCTTCAGGATACCCGGAACAGCGTCTGTGAGAAAGTTCATGTAACACAATTTAATGGTATTTTGTGTGCAGCGTTTTGTCTTTACGAAGTATATTTTTCAATTTTTAAAATGTTTCTAGATGATAATTGCAAATGGAAAATTGACATAGATATGCACGATACGTATAAGCTGTTGATAGTTCTGTGAAGAATAACATATATTTTTCGTTTTTATCTTCTAGAATACAATAGCTTCAGTTGGCGAGCAATAGCATTCCCTTTTCCTTGGTATGATAAGAAAATGAAATCATTTCATACAATATCTCAGTTCCAGTATGTATCACATGCTTGTCCTGCATGGTACCATTGATATTGTAAATCATGACATCATGGCTGAATACAATTTGTTCCAAGCATACTATCAGTGAGGATACCCACCTGCGTCCTTTATATCCTGTACGATGTTCCGACTCAGACTGCCGTTATAGAAAGCGTCTGGCCCTTCGTTGGCTATTATAGTAAATGTTGCCGCAAGTTTAGGCCACTTAATTGTTTCCCCTTCTTTATAGAATAACCCGGTGTTTGGGTCGGTAACCAACCTCCTGTTCACAGGACGAGATGTAAATATATATTTTTAGTTAAGTAATAGAATGAAAAGAATGACATTTTAACTACGCATACATGTATATATGACAATAAAAAGATATGAAAACAATAACACAAAACTTTTTACAAGTCGACGAATAAGAAAGAAATAACCGGCTGTTACCACCAGAATGCCCATAAGAGGCAACTAATGAGGAAAACACTAGCCAAAACGAGGAATAGCTTTAGTGCCGTCGGGAAAGACAGGGAGGTGGACAAAATAGATCAGCGGCATCATTGAGTTGGCTTTGGTTTTGTTTTGTTTAACGCCCTAAAGATAACTATGGTCCTTCAAGGAATTATTGAAACATGCGGGATAAGTGCTTTATTACTATTTCCTGAATTCACTTTTTTATTTCTTAATGTAAAAAAATGTAAACTTTATTTGAAAACAATTGAAAACAATTCACATTAATAGTCGAGCAGATCACCCTCATACCTAATTATGAGTGAAAGGCATTACTATCGACTACGCCAATGACCACACTTCATCCAGACAACTGCTTGTAAGTAGTCTCACCTAAGATTGTCATGTCTTGCGTAAAACCGGGCACTGGATTGGATGGAGGCAGCAAGAGCTCTGTTTACAGGCATCCCGTCTCTTAGCAAACGTATAGTCGGCTGAAATAACGTTTTCCATGGTAGTTTACCGCCAAGCTTCCACGCAGTATATAGTCCCTTGATTTCGCCGGGTATCCCGACAGCCATACCGCCTGCAGAAGATACATTTGAATGCAAATTAGGTCTTAATAATGACAATCTTTATTTCTTCTTAATTGGTATAGCTTAATATACACCTAATTCGACCAATGGTTCAGGAGAACGAATCCTCTTGATTTATATCTGGATAAGAAACGTGTACCAACAATAAATGTACCTTCCACGGATGAGTGGTTTCCGACATACATGTCCTCACTAGCCGCTCTAGGCGCCATCTCCCGGGCGATTATTGTATGGGCTGTATTGTTTTCTCTGTAACAGACACGATTTAGATATACTTTTCCAAGTGTTTATTACCCAGAATCCATTACTTGCGGTCCAACGTTTGTGGTGCGCAAACGCATTGTTAGATAACAGTGTCACGCTTCTGCTTCATAAGTTATGCAATAAAAAGTGCACCCTGTATCTATGACTGATGCTTTGTATACTGTTTAGATACAATTTGATATTATTTTCGAGTTCAGATCCAAGCGAAAAGTTACTGGTAAAATTACTGAGTAATGACAGATATTATATTAAAATGTATATATAAACATATATTAAATGCGTGCGCCGATAAGCTTTTTCTTTGGACTGTTACATAGATGTTAATTACCCGGATCATATTTTCATTTTAACCATACCATATCCATTAGCCCGAGATTCCTGTGGCCCTGACACCATTTCTGGTGTAGGGCCAGAGCGCACTACCATATGAAATCGTGGATTTCTCCGACAACGTTTGGTGTCGCTAAGATTTTGGTCCAAATAAAATCAAATCGGGTGTGACGTAACACCTACCTTACATATATGGATACATGAGATACTTATTTACTCCAGAACACTCATTTAGTCCTAATCTAGGTGTTTTATTCCGTCCGTATAGACCCTTGCTTTCCCTCAGTTCTGCGCTACGGAACGTACCTGTTATATATGGTCATGAAGAAGCCTCCACCTATACCACAACTGTGCATATTCTGTACACACTGACACAGAAGTGCGGCAATTGTCCCATCTACAGCGGAACCACCCTGCCGGGCCATTATGTCTCTGAAAATCAGAGAATAATTTGAACATGATTTTACTGTATGAGTGAAATTGTCATAAGTCTAGACATTGAAAAATAGCTACTATAGTAGTCTGGTAAACTTGGTTACGTTTATAATCGATTTATATTAAAAACGAAACCATTTCTTATCAAGTCCTTAATGAAACCTGAGGGAGTGTTATCAACAGGTAGATGCCTTTGACGTTACATCAAATCATTTTTGAGAAATGAAACACATAGTTTCTATAATGTACAGCGTGAAGTCTATATAATGTACATGATGTTTGCAAATCTAATGAAATATCCCGTTTCCGTTTTTATTAGCACGTATATTACACATGCAAACACATGTGGGAAGATCACACTTACGTGCCAACTGTGGAACATATACCAGCATCAGACGCCACAGCTCCATATCGGTAAAATCCCTCTTCTGATGGCGACACAAATATATTTGCTGACGTTGGCGTTGGTGAAGGCTGTGGAACTGTTGGAGTTGTTGATTCCGGACAGTCAGAGGACAATGTATCGGAAACATTATGTATATAAAGCCCCAGTCCTACACCGACCCCAGCAATCGCCAGACAGATGAATATGGTGGCACAAAGAAGGTAGCGACCAATCGGCCCATAGTGACCACCGCTGGAAAATCAAAAGTATACACATATTATACCATCGTATTGTGTATGTTGTAACAAATACATTAATCACACAATTACTCTGCTGTGTTTTGGCAATAGAGCAACAAATACTTTGTTTGTCGAAAATTGAGCATTCATTAAAATGCAAGTTATCTGTTCACAAACCAAAAAAGATGAGGGTTTCTTACTAATAAAACGCCACAAACTTGAAACTTAAATTCAAGTGCCCCCTATTATATACAGACCAGTCCCTGGAAATTCTTGGCATTAAGCCATTCCAGTCAGGTCTATATTGCTGTAGCAGTATTGACAATAGAGCCGATGGAATGATGGCGGCAGGTGTTATAAACATTACGAAATAATTGAAACAGGAAAACCCTTTTGAAATCATTCAATTAGATTATCTTTAAATATTGTAAGTTTGCGTTTGTGACGACTTTAACAAAATTGATTTAGATCATTTCAATAAAATCACACCATATTTAAGGGTTAACTGTAATATTTTTTTTACGTTATTGAGCAATAACACAAAAAACTGGGGTGTACTCTGAATAAACCGCGAAGCGGTTTATAAAAAGAGTACACCCCAGTTTTTTTGTGTTATTGCTCAATAACGTAAAAAATATTACAGTTAACCCTTGTAATTTAATTAACAACGATAAGAAACATTTTCATTAAGTTTAACATGTTTATTTTGCTCTAGATATTTAAAAACACATCGATAAATTCAACCTAAGATTATGATGTCAATAGAAACAAGACAATGACACAGTGAGAAATCAGAATGTACAGTTAGAAGCATTAGTCTGTACAGCATCATACCATATTAGATAAGTCCTTGTGTTAATATACTACCTATGGATGGACAGGATAGTATCTTTCAATGTATAGCTGTTTAAATCGTTGTTATAGGCTACCTGGATTGCGTACACCTCTACTATACAGTACTATGTATCTATTATATTCCTTTATTATGTCAAATTATGTTAATCTCATAAGTATGAAAGATATGAAATAAATAAATAAATGATGATTCCAAACTATATACCCATATGATAAAATACAAACGACACTCGAAAAAATAATGGTGTTCATATCACATTCTAAACATTTGTAAATAGAGAGTTTCGATGAGTGCGGGTTTGGCAAACAGAACAGAAGGGTATCTGTTGATGGGGGCGTTGACTTTAATCTTCTACGTTTATTTGTCAATGCATCTATTTTCTAACAGTTTAATAGGATTGATATGTTCTCTTAATTTTTCTTATCAAATACAAAAGAAACGAAAATATTTATAAATCCAAAATCTATTTTTTATGTTCATTTTATACGGTACTTACACTGTGAGTATATATTTTGAGGATCGATGTTCAACTTTGTATTGTACAAGGAAGAGAGGGTAACCATGACGTTATATTTACACTGTATTACGTATGTACCAAGTGCTTAGTGCAGTCATACAAAATACAAAAAGAAATTTACTCCGCAATAGTGTTTGATTTGGTGTTTTCTCCTCGAGAATCTACTTTGAATTTGATAAGAACCCCAATCTAATTGCGGCTATTCTTGTCGATAGACTGATAGATTTATTGACCTAGTATATATACATAGATTCAAGTTATTCCTTGTCATGTGTACGTCTATTGACCCATACCTCTTATGGTTACAATGGTAAATATTGGATGTTAAACGTGAAGATTATATGTGCGGCATTGTCATCTAGCTATCCAAAATACTAATTTAGTAACATTTTCTATGGCAGTATGTATGCTTTAATGGCATTAACGAATCAAAGTATTTCAATTTGGTACATTTTAGTAAAGGAAACTGGTTTGGTTTAGATTCCTATTCCATCAAAATAAAAAGTAGCTTTTTGGATATCTCGCATGAAAAGCATGTGTAACTAATGACCCTTGTCCTCTCAGAGTATACATATATACAGTTCATTTAAACGGAATGTGACTGGCGGCCATGTTTGTTTTACTGGGAGACACTTCTTATTGTAAACATACACTGACTGTATTATCGTATAGTGAATTAATGTCTTATCTATATCCTATTTGATGTGATCACCCATATATATATTTAATCGTGTGATACCATTAATATTTATACCATATAATAAATTCAAAATAGAAATTAATATTACAGGAATGAAACACACGCATTTAAGAATATATCATACTCATACATGAAAATATCATACTCATACAGGAATATATACTTATACAGAAATATGTCATACATGAATACATTACTCATACAGGAGTGTATCATACTCATACATGAAAACATCATACCTATACAGGAATATATCATACACATACAGGAACATACAAGAGTATATCATTATCATAAGGAATATTCTATATTCATATAGGAATTAATATTAAAAGAATATGATATACTTATACAGGAATTACTATTAAATTGATTAAAGTTTTCTGCAGCCGGGATAACTTCCGCAGAATAAAACAGAGGTATTCACTGAATAAGTGTAATTAATTCTAAATCAGAATATCTGATTAAAATGGAGCAAATTAAATTGTCCCTCATATAAAAGTATTAGTGCCAGTCTTACCTCATTCTTGCGCTATCTTTCCTTGTCATCTATGCGATATCCAGCGTTTTAATTGTCTTGCCTCTGTATCCACACCGGGTATCCTTTCTTATCCTATCAACTGTTGACTGCGAGCTGTCCCAAATTTTGTTATATTTCCGCCGTCATCAAGATCACTTCTTCAACCTCAAAATGACGTACAATACTTCCGGGATTATTGTTTTTTGAGATGAACCGGTTTTAATTGAACCAATAAAATAGAAGACACTGTTTAGAGAACGTGACGTGATTCAAGCATTCAGTATTGATTTAAATCGTGCGTGCGCATAACAAGCTCTGATTTTCGACACAGGAACTAACAAAACAACAGTTCTACTTAACGTAGTATAAAATGATCCCGTATTAGGCTATCTAGTACATGTATAACCCGAACATGATATATAACCAGTAAGTAAATTCCTTCTCCGGAGTGAGACGGTACACCTGTACATACATCAGCGACACAGGTAAACATTCCAATGTTACTAACCTGGCAATGACCTCACGTTCTGGACAGTAAGAACTGTTTTGGCATGGCCTCATTTAATCTCCTAGTACATTGTGTCGTAGAAGATAAATATCGCCGATGTGATGTTTGATATTATCATCGTAATATCTCATGAATAAGCAATTCAGAGTTTATTTTCAGTAGCCACTCCAAGCTAAGGGATTCCTATTTTCACCGAGGCAGATTTATATAAGTAAACTGTTGTGTACTGTACTTGTTGGAGATGCCTTTAAGCATAGACTATCACCACGTTAAAAAACAAGGTGTTATAGGAAAATAATTTATATCGTTAATGTACTTTTCCGGATCCTAAACATATATGTGGTCAAAGTGTGACATATCGTGACATCACACAGCGAGTAAATATCACAACAGACACGGATGTGGACGTTGAATATAGATTTCCACACTAAACCTGGAATTTTAGATAATATATCTCATTTATTGAAAACCTAAAGGATATAAATGAACGATCATATATGATGTGTTTGCGTTAGATATATTTTCAATTTTGCCTCTACGACAATGTGATCTATTTAAGTAAATACCTGTCGATCAGATATACCCTATAGAATTCGAAATCAAAGGATCTACCTTTTTTGATAATAACATCCCTGCTTCCACTACCTACATGTATGTGTTTACATATTCTAGTACAACTAGTTCGCAATACCACGGTCTCCGAGACAGATGTCACCTACTGATGGAGGGGGGTAGACAAGGTCAGCCAAACACCTCAACCCCTACACAAAACCGGTTTGGTTGCCCTCAGCAACTTGAAAAGTAATTCGCAGAAGAGCGCATGTGACCACGGAGGGTAAATATATAGAACAAACAGGTATTGGATTGGTGGTAAAATATCAAATACTTCAATGTTCCACTATTAATCATTCAGGGCCCACGTGAAAGTAGGGAAGTGGCTTTCAGCTCGTTATTTTTCGTTTAAGTAGGAAAGATAGAATCAGTTTATAAACTATTATTTAGATCCAATGTAAATCAGGTAAATAGCGAAGAAATTTTCCGGAAATGTTTATCAACATGATACATGTACAATAGACATATGAGCCTTTTTTTTTTTAGACAAATGCTGCTTTCTGTGCAAATACGATGATATTAGCGCAACAGTCCTGCAGGTAGGGCGTACGAATTGTACGTACTGTCCCTAATGCATGATTCGTAAGAGGTGACTTATTTGCCTTCTTTAGAAACAACTTCCATCTTCCTAATGTCTTCCTTGACACTGTCTCAATTTTGGCTTATGGGTCAGAGTTTGCCCCAGTGAGGAAGACTTTGGGTTTTGTCCCCTGGTCGATACATACCAGATTCTACAAAATATACAGACAAATACGAACAAACCGCAGCCTCCTAAAATACACGCTCTATATTAGTAACTGGTAATTACTAATCTTGCTTTGTGGGACAACTAGGTTGCCTGTTGTCAGTATAATGTGTCCGGGTAGGATATCTTGCTTAGTGTCTTCGGCAGTTTACCTCAGCTAGGTAGTACTATAACGTCGGCCCCAGTTCCACTAGGCTATCACATGGATGCAAACGCGAACACACGGCAGCCAAACAAAACATATATATGTACTTCACGCATGCGTATCATACACAGGGGAGGCCTTCCTAAAATAACCATCGATACTGATAGGATGAATGAAACAAACAAATTCTATTGGCACAAAGCCTCCATATAACGTATTATGAAGTTATTTCTATACAGATGTACGCACCTATTACATATTAGCAGAACAAATTGGAAGTAACAATTGTTTTGTCTAGAATAACGACATATGTCTCGTTTACATTGGATATACCGGATAGAGAGTACACATCAAATAATTGATGAATATGGTATTGATTTCACTTGAGTAAGTTAACCAAGCCTTCGCGAGTCTCTTTTGTAACTTTTCGTCAAGAAAAAGTGACAAATCGAAGGCAGACGACTAGCTATTTGATTATTGACGGAAGAAAAAATCGCCCTGACCAATCACTAAGCTGATACGATTTCTTTTGAAGATTACAGTTTCAACAATAGAATTCAAAGCAAGACAATTTAACTGTATGACGACCTCGAGTTCCGGTTGATGTACACGAAAGGATTAAAGTGTATTCTCTATGGTTTTATCTACTAGATAGCGGATACTGAGTATTCGATTTTGTCACGACATTCCAGGGTGCAGAGACCGAAAATGAGTATCGACGATGGTAATTTATAAAGATGACAGGACGGATTCCGGTTTGGTCCTTTTATTTTTTTCATCCTAGGAAGATGAAAGCGAAGGGATACAACCACACCAATCTATTAATTTATCTATTTTGATACTTTAAACCCAAAAATTGGCTTGACAAATCTTTTCTTCTTGATAAAAAATAGCAGTCGAATAAAACATTAAATATTCGACATTTAATATCTGCAAACAAGGTCTGGCTAGGATATTAATAAAATAATGGCTCCGAAAATTATATACCTATTTAATTTATATTTCTTTACTTCTTTTTAATTTCGTTCAAATGGTAAGATGTTAAGTCGTTATTTACGAATGTTGAATTAATATCAATACAAACAGTTGATACCAGTTATTCAACCTTCTTTACATTAATGAAATAGACTGTGTTCATACTTTGGTTTGGTTTGTTTCTGTTTAACGTCATATTAACAGCCAGGGTCATTTAAGGACGTGCCAGGTTTTGGAGGTGGAGGAAAGCCGGAGTACCCGGAGAAAAACCACCGGCCTACGGTCAGTACCTGGCAACTGCCCCACGTTGGTTTCGAACTCGCAACCCAGTGGTGGAGGGCTAGTGATAAAGTGTCGGTACACCTTAACCATTCGGCCACCACGGCCCCAAAAATTTTTCATACAAGTCACACTAATTAACAATAATCTAAATAACAACGTCTTTTATTTCTAATTTAAAATGAATAATTTTACACATAGTAGACATCGATAAGAATTTTCATATTTACAGCGTCCAACAACATTTTCAAAGTCAGAATCACAGAAATGATTGAGCGAATTTGATAAGAAAGTAAGTAAGTTGCTTCTGTTTTAAGGGTACGTGTGTGCAAGGGTGTGTGTGTGTGTGTTTGAAGGAGAGAGAGAGAGAGAGAGAGAGAGAGAGAGACAGAGACAGAGAGAGACAGAGAGAGATAGAGACAGAGACAGACAGAGAGAGACAGAGAGAGAGACAGACAGAGAGAGAGACAGACAGAGAGAGACAGACAGAGAGAGAGACAGAGATTATTACTTTCGAGGATGAAATTATGAACACCACGTTTGTATGATATGTATAACGAGAAATGTAAAAGTATGGTAATGAAATATGAATGAGAAGTTGGACTATATACATATAATATTAAGATATATCTATGAGCCTATATCTGAGCATAAAAAAAAAAGAAAAAAAAAAAGAAAGTTACATTAAAACGTATAACAAGACGATTTTGCGATTAAAAGTGGCCCACCAAATATGCCAAGAATGGACATTTTTTTATGTAGGTTAAGGGTCAAGATGAAGGTCTGAGTGGCTTATGTTTGATTCATGACTCACACCTAGGTTGAACTATGTTCCATGTCCCATGTCCAAAATGTAAAGTTCCAGTGAGAAATAGTGTTGAAAATCGAGCCAGGACAAACGTTTTCTTTGATGTCGGTGAAAAATAATCAAAAAAGTTAAAAGGTACGTTGTACCTACTTAACAAGGTATCAGTCAACGTTAAAACTACATTAAATTTTGCCTTTCTTCTCTCAAGTAAAAAAAGAGCTCGTAGGCCAAAAACTGATGAGACCGACGTTCGACCCCAAAGAGATGTGCGACTTCCGGAAGTACTTGATGGAAAGGATTAGGTCAAAGAATCACTATAAGGCACGATAACGGACTCGCCATTGTGACGACATATTGATTTCGTTTACATTGATTCAAACATATTGTGTATACCATTCCATCTATTCCATATCAATAGTAATAAAGAATAAATATGATATCCAAAAACAATAGCCTATATTCTAACGATCCACATACTCGTTCCCCATGCTGACCAGCCAGAAAGACCATCATCCCAAAAAAACTCGTCGTCGACATTTAACCTGGCATTAGTACCTCCCGGCCAAAGTCGGCCATTGGGATTACATCGTGAACAGTTCACAAACCACCACCCTGCGCCGTGTAGTTGTGCGCAATTACCGGAATACACATCATTGTCTCTGTCAAAAGTGCTAAAATTTGCTCCATTGTTAGATAACATACTGTTTTCAAAGACCATTTTAAAACTAAGATACCGAAATACGGTTGTATACGACAGAGCGTAATTGTTTTCTTCGTTCTTTACCACGAATCTGTTGAGTCTAATTTGACCAAATGGTTTATAATCATATTCTGATAGCTGCATAACAAGAGAGTAGTTTCTACTGTTTGTTAGGAGGTGTATCTTCTCGTTTCCTAGCCAGAAATTTCTTTTCTTATGGATAGTCTCGCATATATTTCCAAACCCGTTCTTGTAACCTTCCCAGTTTTGAACAAACAAGGTCTCATTTCCTCCGTAATGATGAATCTGTATGTAAGTCCTTTTGTCAAATTGCATTCGACATATAACTTTGAATGGATCTGGGGACAGCTTTGGATGAATAAGAAATGTCCCGAATTGTCCTGGATAGTATGGAACACCCTCTGTACAATCTGCAACAAAGGTCATCAAAAGATAAGCGTTTTAAGAAATTAAATTAGATTAGATTAGATTTATTTTCTGGCACGGGATAAAAATCCTCTATACCAGACTCAATACATAAACATCTATGGATACAGGTTTTCTACATCGTTGAATTGTAGCTTTAGAATTGTACAGTATTTCTTGACATTTCCAGTGATTATCCAGCCTAATGTTAAAACTGTTAACATTTTTCGCCGATACCACATCATCTGGGAGACTTCTCCATGCCTTTACTGTCCTCACTGAGAAAAAGTTTGCCCTTGTTGATGTCCTGCTTCGAATATAACATTTTCGAATGCCCTCTACTAATATTTCCGAGATGCCATATTATCCCGTCGTTTAACGAACGTACTTGCCGCTTCGTCTTAGATGTTGTTTACTATTCTGTACAAGTCATTCATGTCCCCTTTTATCCTTCGGTAGGATAGAGTTGGAAGCTTTAGTCGTATAGGCAATGATCAATAGTAAGTTATCGTAAGGTTAGTTACCAGACAAAAGTCAAACCTCTAAGCATTTTTTCACTTAAATGTTTGTAGATTCCCATAAAACTTTCAACCATATCTTATCAATCTTAATAATTGAAGTTAAATGTATACCTCTATACATGACAAAACTTTAAAATCATAAGTGTGCGTTGTCACAACGCAATTTGTTATAACGACGCAATTTGTAATAAAAATTTCATTTTTTTACCGGATAAATTGTCATCAGATGGAAAGACAATCTTCACTTGGTACATGTTTCGACCTAATTATATTGGAAAAAATACTTATTTATTACTTATAATGACATTGGAAAAGTTATTACAAATTGCGTCGTGTTGCATGTGCACATCAACGCAATTTAAAATAAAAATGTCAACGTCTTTTTTACCGGATAAATTGTCATCAGATGGAAAGATACTTTTCACTTGGTACATGTTTCGACCTAATAAGATTGGAAAATACTTATTTATTACTTATAATGAAACTGGAAAAGTTATTACAAATTGCGTCGTGTTGCATGTGCACATCAACGCAATTTGTAATAAAAGTTACAAGTTTGCTGGCTGTACAGCGACTCGTTTTGTCATAATAAGTAACTACATATTGAAACTTTCCTTTGGCCCAGTGCTATGTTTCATTCATGTTGTCATGACAACAGCGATTTCTTGCCGACTGCAAGTTAGAAAATTCAGATTGCAACAAAGAAAGAAACGTTGTATCTTAGGTAAGTATATGGACTAGGGCAAACTGAAATACAAAGTAGATACTGTAAATAAAATGAAACAGTATCACTAACAACAAACATCATGATAGAATAACTATAAATTAGAATTAAATATAAGCATTAGGAATTAGGAATAGCAAGTAAAAATAGGAAATTAGAAATTGAATTGAAATAAAGCATTGGGAATGAAGAATAGCAAATAAGAATAAGAAAATAAACAGTTAGAATTTTGACCCTGTCGGCGGTCCATAGTTTTGTCCTGCAATGATAGGCATCTCATTTGTTGTCCCCATTATCAAATTTCTTTCTACTGGTGGGAATAACCTTATTGTTGGAGATTATCATATTTAAGTCCTTTACTCCTTTCATGATTTTGAAAAAAAAAAACCCACACCAGCAAACATTTAAATTAAACGGTATAATCGGATAAAGTAAGCCTACAGTTGTATCGTGCAGGATATTGTTTTGATATATCTTCTAAGATCCGATATTATACCATAATACATGGTAGTGCAAACAGTTTGAGTGACTTCTATCAGTATCAAGATTCTATGAAATATAATGTAGTATATTGATTAGATTTTACATGTAAGTTTTAACGACATTAAGTCCAGCCAGCATGGGAATATTACAAGTGTACTACAGAATCCCTGTTTATATAACTAATCTATAGTAACTAATTCAAATTAAATTGAATTTGTTAGGAAGATTTATTTCAGAAGCCTATAAACGTAGAATTGTGTAACTACATTATTACTGCAATGTATTTTTCAAAGTACTGCTCTCTGTCCGATATTTTTATGTGTTTATGTTCAATCTGTCCGTTCGTCCGCCTGTTCCATTATTTTGATACCTGTACAGGTGTAAGGATTAACCGTTCAATTTCGATATACCTTGGTACGTATAACTACATATTAATTCAAAGTATTATCTAAGGATTATATGTATGAAATTTCATATCATTACTCTAGGTGCACAATTTGTACCGCTTCAGTATTATGTAACATGTACACTTTAGAGTGTGAGATTTTGTGTGAATGTATCATGTATATGTATATATATGTTTGTTAAAAACCGATGGACCGAAAGGCCTAAGGTAATAGAAGAATTGAATTGACACATACTTAGATTTACACTCGAATATGTATAGAACTAAGTAACTTTACGATATTGAAGTAACACCACAGGTGAAGCTCGTGATATGATTTTGATGTTTCAAACTAAGAGATCAGTTACATGTACCTGTCCAACATAATGTTCCTTTGGATATACGTGCAAGACATGCTGATGTGCTGTAAACCCTAACAAAAAGAACTTAAGTGATGGGTTGGGGGAGTAGAAAAGCTGATTTATCATGTTACCTGAATTATTGCTAAAAAGGCGAATGTGTTGATATCTCCATTCTCCAAATGTGACACTGACATTAGGGAGATTTTGCTTGTATACACAGGTAACAGCAGACTGCCAAACACCTGCCGTCGTCCAAATATCGAACCTCTCGAATCTACCAGCAATATTGATCAAATATATATATATATATCACAATTATTTTACTTTCAATGTGAGGTTTATTCATCATGCCGTACACCTTGGGTGGCGCAGAACTCTAAACGGACATTCTACCACTGAGCTACCTGGTCGCCAATGATCGATCTTGTCTAGTTCCGCTACATTCATCCCTCCTTTTTCAAGTCTTCACCCCCAAAGACCACAAGTTTGGATATTCCCTTGCTAAGCATACTCCTAATGCTTTAAACAAATGTAGGCGAGACCTCCAATTATGTAACAGGAGAAGGAGAAAATATAGCAGCTAGACCGGGATTCGAACCCGGGACCCTCCCAACGTTAAACGGACACTCTACCACTGAGCTACCTGGTCGCCAATGATCGACCTTGTCTAGTCCCGCTACATTCATCCCTCCTTTTTCAAGTCTTCACCCCCAAAGAAACACAAGTGCGAATATCACCTTGCTAAGCATACTCCTAATGCTTTAAACAAATGTAGGTGAGATCTCCAATTATGTAACAGGAGAAGGAGAAAATATAGCAGCCAGATCATCTACATCATCTGCCTGCTACATTTTCTCCTGTTACTGCAGATCTGGACTAGGTCGGAGAGACCGGGGTTCGAACTCTAGACGGACACTCTACCGCTGAGCTACCTGGTCGCCGTGACGACCCAGTCCAGTTCCGCTACAGTAACACGGATCACGTGGTAACGTTACTGTACTCACTCAATCACTCTTCCTGACAAAATTTCAAGACAATTTTGCTATCGTTTCTTCTATCCAAGCTTAACACTGCTGTAAATATATCCCATTGCATCTTCATTCGTGTGTCATGTTACAGACACATTAACGTAGGTGCATTGATGAATTCTAGACTGACCCCTTGTCTCTAGAATATTAAAACTATAAATAAAATTGAGCTTTCTGATTTTGGTCCCTAGGATATGTGTGTTTCAATGTGCTCATTCAATTTTGTGGTAGTCTGCTTGGAAAAACAAAATGGCTGACAGACAACCATCTAGGATTTTGACAATTGGAATTTGTTATCGCTATTTCTTGAAAAGGGCTCCAAGGATAATTCTCAAACTTCATATGTTGGCTCCTTGTGATCTCTAGTTACGCCCATTCAATTTTGTGGAGGTCTGATCGGATAAACAAAATGGCCGACAGGCGGACAATTGGGATTTTTGTGAATGCAATGTGCCTCGTCTACACAGCTTTCAATGGCCCTGAATTTGACTCGTCTGTTTATAATGACCGATGAACTCAAGGAGTGACCATGGAAACACTTTCCGTCGTGAATATCTTGCACCGTTACGCCATCAGATATATCTTGTATATCAACTGCTTTAATGTTCTTCTTAGAAATACTCTCGGCTTGGTATTTCACTTCTGCCACTCCCAGCGGGTGAACAAAATAAAACATCTTTTACAGACATGTATGCTTTAACAACTTTTTCTTCATTAGGTTTCAGCCTTCACAGAGAATTGGTGATAGCTTCATCCATGTTAAATTCAGATATAACATAACTGATGTTGAAGGTGTCTAGTCAAAAGCTCCGTGTACACATGAAAACAGAACCCCCTGTCCCTCTCCCTCCACTCCAGCTGGGAGTCCAGGGTAATAAAAGTTGTTCCAGGTCCCACTCTAACCGCACACTCTAACCACACTGGATCAAAATAATAGAGTTACGGTAATGTATATTAGCTTGACCTTTCTGTACTCAACAATATTCCGGGGAGTGTTTTTCCAGATTTGACCAGACCCTTAGTTTCAAACTAGGGGCAGATGATCCAGTGTTAGAATTTAGCTGGGCAAAAAAACTTAGGGTCTGGTGGCCAGTCTATGACGAAGCCGTTCAAGTAAAGATTTGCCAACAACTTCCCTTTGACGGCGCAATTTATTTATAGTGTGTACTAACATACGGTATGTCGTAAACGAAACAAACTTCGCTGAAATAATAGTGATTATTATGACTAGTCATTATAAATGTAAGCTTTATTATGTTTTATTGTAAACCTGTTATATATGAAAATACATTTCCAAATTTCCGATAAAAGTTTACGTCATTTCGATTCAATGAAAGGACATTCCCTGATACGGATTAGGCTTAGGAACCTAATTCACACTTGGCAGCTATCACAAGAAAACATCGTTAATAATAGCTATTTACTGGTTCCTATAAAATATTATTATTCCCCTGATATTATATATGATTTGGTCTCCTTAATCCATATGATTTACATTTGTTCCCCTTAATACGTATGATATATATTTGGTCCCGTTAATACGTATGATATATATTTGGTCCCCTTAATACGTATGATATATATTTGGTCCCGTTAATACGTATGATATACATTTATTCCCCTTAATACGTATGATATATATTTGTTCTCCTTAATACGTATGCTATATCTTTGTTCCCCTTAATACGTATGATACGTTGGAAGTATACTGTGACCGTGAAGTTTGAGTTTGATTGGCTGAAGGGAACTTGAGTTATTGCATGGAAACCAATTTTCTATTAATAATAACAGTGACTTTGACCTTTGAACCTGAAAAGCAATCCCAAGCAAACACTTTTGGTAAGGAAGCACAGTGTGAAGTGTGAGTTTGATTGGCCGAGGTAACTCGAGTTATTGCATGGAAACCAATTTTCTATTGATAGAAACAGTGACCTTGACCTTTGACCTTTGAACATGAAAAGCAATCCCACGCAAGCACTTTTGGTAAGGAAGCACTGTATGAAGTTTGAGTTTGATTGCCCAAAGGGAACTCAAGTTATTGGACGGAAACCATTGTGCGGACGACGCCGACGCCGACATACATGTAGTAATACCTATATGTCACCTTTTCAAGGCCTCACAAAAAGGACGATGTACATATGTCTGTTCAACACACATTAGAAATGTAGTGAATCCGAATCTATGTTGCTCCGTTAATACTGAGCTTAACATGTATACATATTGACCTACACATGTTAATATGATCTCTAAAAATTGTTTTTAAGTGTACCACAATTTGTTGGAGAACAGTTTGTTCAATGGGATCAAAACACTCATCGAAAGATTTCCAATCGACGGTCTGACTTACGTCTGAGTACCGTTCGTAAGAATAGAATTAGGTCGAAACATGTACCAAGTGAAGATTATCTTTCCATCTGATGACAATTTATCCGGTAAAAAAGACTGAATTTTTTTTATTACAAATTGCGTTGATGTGGAAATGCAACACGACGCAATTTGTAATAACTTTTCCAATGTCATTATAAGTAATAAATAAGTGTTTTTTTCAATATAATTAGGTCGAAACATGTACCCAGTGAAGATTATCTTTCCATCTGATGACAAATTTATCCGTTAAAAAGACTGAATTTTTTATTACAAATTGCGTCGTTATTACAAATTGCGTGGTGACAGTGCGTTCCTGCGAATGCTCCTAAACGTACATGTATTTGCCTGTATGCCAGTATTCAACATTCATTTACATAAGGCTGGTTAATATGTGGGTTGCTTTCTGTTGTTATTACTTTACCTCACCTTTATTTACTCTATACTGAAGTTACTGGTTCAATCGATTATATAATCCTTGTAATATCTAGCCGCGCTATACCTCTCGGCTAGAGAAGAGTGATCTCCTCGTTAGCTCGACCAATTGAGCATTAGACTATTAAGCTAGAGGTCATCGGTTCAAACCCTAGTAGAGGCAGTGATTTAAATTTGCGCCCACCTTAAAACCAACGGAGGTGGTATAAGGTCTTGTTGATTAAATTCGATCAACTAATTCAGAAAGAAATGCTTATGTTTGGAATGAGGAGATGTAACAAAAATGTTTTCTTCGGACAGGAAACCAGGATATCATCAATAACAAATCATTTGCTAAGTCAAATCCCAGTCCCTTCAGTTTGTCTTGTAAACTATTCAAATTTCAATATAGGTAATGATAGCCTATATTGTTCAAACTCTCGAATTTGGCTCCATTTTCATCAAATGACAGGTTTTTTCCCCCCATAAATATTTTTGAGTTGAAGATCTCTCTTCGGTCTGTATCTGTACGATAAAACAGTTAAACTATGGGGTTGAGAGAGATATGATAAAACAGTTAAAGTATGGGATTGAGAGATATATAACACGTTTCTCTTTGCACTGGGTCATGTCCATTTCCATCAACTTTGCCTCGGAAAATAACTTGGTCTCGGAAACTAGAAACACGTCCCATATCTCTCAACCACCATACTTTAACTAAATAAATATTTCAACAAACATTGCTATATGCGAGTACAATAAACTATATCATAGTACATGTGTGTTTTTTTTTTTTTTTTTTTTTTTTTTTTATCTTTTATCTATTTTTTGATTGTATCACTTAATTATTAACAATACAAATCCAGCATGAAGAAAACGCTCTACAAGCTTTGGTAACTAAAGCTAATATTCATAATATAGAACTCAACCTAGCGATTGAAGGTATTTTGTCTCAGCCAATCGATTAATTAACATCACCATCAACGCTTTGGCTTTATCCTGACATATTCCAAGGTGCCGAAAGTGCACAGAGAGACCAAATCAATTCTGTCGTAATTGCCTGAACGGACAGACGTATGTAATGATAAAGGTTTATTGTCCAGTTACATGTGCAGAATGGAGGTAGTTCTAGCACAATAAACCTTTGTTATTTCAAAGAAATGGTTCTTTACTTTATGACAACAATAACTCAAAAATAGACATCATTATAACAAAGAAGTCTTTCACGCTGATTAATATCTTGTATGTTATAGCCGAAGCGTCCTGAGGCGTTCGGGCCTAAATATAACACTGGTACTTTTTAAAATCAAGTTTACAAGTTTTAAATTTTTCATAACATCAAGGAAGAAAGATCAACATATATAAGTCCCACTAAATTGAAAAAAAGAAAGATAGAAAATAAAATCGAACACACATAGCAAATTACGTTAACGAGAATGATTCTTACAAAAAACTTGCCGATAAGGAAACTCAACTGTTACTTTGCTATTCTCCATCTTTTCATAATTGATTTACTTTTTAGAAACAATCTAAACTTACCCTCCATGATTCGCTCGCAGAACTCCCCGATATATCCCCCAAAACACAAGCAGGAGTTTGTGGGCTGTAGTATTCCTCCGTTCAAACAAATGGACGCATTCTACAAATATATAACAGCGTATGAAGGATATTATATCATTTCTTACTCGACCTTATGACATGACGACAATATTAACCCTGGCCAAGGATCTTTTCATGTGAAATTTAGTCTTGATTAAAACATCAAGCATGTTTTATGTTTAATTTATATGACGTCCCATCATAATACCTAGTATGTTAGAATGACAGCCCATGTCACAAGGACAATAAGTTTCTTGTCAAATAATTAACCCAAATGTAACTCATTACTATTTATACACAATACACGCTTAAACACTTTACATAAAGGCGACAGGGCTACACTGGACATATTACTGTTACATATAACACAGTAACTAGGGAGGTATGATTTATACCTTATATACCTTACAGTATTCATCTACAGCTTCGATAACCACAGAACCGCAAAATGTACCACAGCGTCAAAAATGTACCAGAGCGTCAAAAATGTAGCACAGCGTCACAAAATGAACCACAGCGTCACAAAATGAACCACACCGTCACTACATGTACCACAGCATCACAAAATAGATAACAGCGCCACAAATTATACGACAGCGTAAAAATTATACCAGAGTATCACAGAATGTAATACAGAGACAAAAATGTGTTACAGCGTCACAAAATGTACCACTGCGTCATATACAAATACAAAATATAACTCAGCGAAAAAATATATCACAGCGATAATACTTAAGGACAAAAAATACCACGGCGACAAAATATACCACAGAGACAAAATATACCTCAGCGATTAAATATACCATAGCGACAAAATATACCACAGCGGCATATTAATTCTTTATCATCATGATACTAAAACCTGAAAAATGTCGACCAGTATGTTAAAGATAAAAAACAAAATGTATCTCAGTGACCAAGTATATCACAGCAGCAAAACATACCACAGCGTAATTAGGTAAGGACAAAAGATATCACAGTGACAAAATAAATCGAAGTGACAAAAATATACCTCAGCAACACAATATATCTCAGTGACCAAATATATCACAACGACAAAATGAACTTCAGCGACCAAATTATACCAAAGCCTAATTATGCAAGAAAAATTATACCACAGCGACAAAATGTACCTCAGCGACAAAATATATCAAAACAACAAATAATACCAAAGCATCAAAATGCCAGGACAAAATATACCTCAGTGACACAATATATCAAAGCGTTATTGTTTAAGGACAAATTGTACCAGAGTGACAAAATATAACACATCGCCAGTATGTAAGGAAAAAATATATATCAGCACCAGTATGCAAGGACATAATTCATCTCATGGTCATTAATTATACCACAGCATCAATATACATAAACAAAACACAACATAATTAATGTGTAGAGACAAAACGTTCCACAGCGTCATTGAACAAATACAAAATACATCACAGCGTCAGTGTACAAATACAAACTATACGACAGCGTCAGTGTACAAAGAAAGTATACCACAGCGTCAGTGTACAATGACAAAGTATACCACAGCATCAGTGTACAAAGAAAAAAAGTACATCACAGCGTCAGTATACAAAGACAAAGTATACCACAGCTTCAGTGTACAAAGACAAAGTATACCACAGCGTCAGTGTACAAAGACAAAGTATACCACAGCTTCAGTGTACAAAGACAAAGTATACCACAGCTTCAGTGTACAAAGACAAAGTATACCACAGCGTCAGTGTACAAAGACAAAGTATACCACAGCTTCAGTGTACAAAGACAAAGTATACCACAGCTTCAGTGTACAAAGACAAAGTACACCACAGCTTCAGTGTACAAAGACAAAGTATACCACAGCGTCAGTGTACAAAGACAAAGTATACCACAGCTTCAGTGTACAAAGACAAAGTATACCACAGCGTCAGTGTACAAAGACAAAGTATACCACAGCGTCAGTATACAAAGACAAAGTATACCACAGCTTCAGTGTACAAAGACAAAGTATACCACAGCGTCAGTGTACAAAGACAAAGTATACCACAGCTTCAGTGTACAAAGACAAAGTATACCACAGCGTCAGTGTACAAAAACAAAACAAACAACACCGTAACTATGCAAATAACACAAATACCGTCCGAAATACCAGATTATTTGTTATTCTAACACACCATACAGAACATGTATTTCTTTCATTTAAATATTACACTAGCCAATGAAGGAATCAGTGCTGAACTACTCTTTCCGAAGAAATACAACCTAACAATTATAAAGTAGTTTCAGATACATGTATACTAATGCTTTATCATCATGATATTGAAATATGAAAAGTGTCGAACAGTATGTTAAAGATAAAATAAAGCGTATGCCATATACATGTCATTTACCTTTTCTTGATGACGAACCAAGTAGACACCAAGTACGTTAAGTTGGATGTTACAACAGGTTTGATCTAAAGTCTTGTTACTAAGCATGCAAATATCCGGCTGGAGGAAATTTAGAGACTCACAACCAGAATGAGTCAGACACAAAGCCGCACATCCAATATAACTTGGTACCGTCTTGGTAGAGTAGACCAAGTCAAATCGAAGAACATTTGTGTCGCAGTCATATCTTCGCTTGAAGTGTTCTTCTACCACAAGAGCATTGGATTTTACCAAAAACAAACATAGGATGTAAATCAACATTTTTTAGCTTGGATCGAGTCTGACATAAACACAACACTGTGATTATAAGTCTCTCCAGTACAAAGTACAGACAAGGGGAAAGTAGTCTTCATTCACATGATAGGACCAAGCCAACTGGTAGGTTTCAGATCAAATTTCAAAGTAAAGTTACAAGTCTATAATTGTTCAATCTCCAGGAACGCTGACTCGCAATGTTGCCTCGTGAATGTCTGCCGATGGTGTATGTTAAATGTAAGCACTATGCGCTAGCCAGCCTCGCTGTTTGCACCCAGCCGTGAAATAACCCAGTCTTGCTTAGAACAGATCAATGTAAATATATATTGCACATGTAACACTTTTAAACGAAACTGTGCTGTACAACAACTAATGGCTGACTCCAAAGACTCAATTTGGCTGTGTCAGTAAGCATATACCCATGTTGTGCTAACGATAACATAATCATAGCAAAGGTGCCATTCCAGCCATGTAAATTCCCCATATAGATCGGCCAAAATATTCTTTTACACTTAGAGACCATTCACTGATACTTTGCTTTGTGTCATCAAAGTTGGATCCCTTGGCTATACATTTAATCCAAATTAATCGATGACAAACTAATTACGTAACTTAAAACACTGAATTAAGAACGCAGATTGTCACAAAAAAGATATGAAATAATTGTCTATTTTTACGAAATAGAAAAATTTGAACCATAAACTAAATATGAAAATACTAAAATAGTTAATATACCGCCGATAATATTTATTTTTTGAATAGTTTGTGAACAAAAAATGTCAATTTCTATTTTGTGAACAAATGACATCTAAATTGTTTTTGGGTATTCAGTCAATTCAAAATTATCTAGCGTATAGAGAGTTGTATCACTTGCCCTAATCCTGTCCTGTGTGCAAACATTTTGAGTTTCGGCTTTAATGTGTGTCCGCCAATGACATGGATAATAGTGAACGTGACAGACCATCCTGTTACACTCTAACCCTCAGTGGACACACGTGTCTTTCCTAATATATAACAACCCGTGGCACGCATACATAATGCCGACATATGTAAGCCACGCCCCTAAATGATCGTCGCTGTTAATCACAATTTAGGTTTGTTTTTGTTTAACGTCCTATTAACAGCCATGGTCATTTAAGGACGTGCCAGGTTTTGGAGGTGGAGGAAAGCCGGAGTACCCGGAGAAAAACCACCGGCCTACGGTCAGTACCTGGCAACTGCCCCACGTAGGTTTCGAACTCGCAACCCAGAGGTGGAGGGCTAGTGTTAAAGTGTCGAGACACCTTAACCACTCGGCCACCGCGGCCCCCTGTTAATCACAATAACGACGTTAAAACGATGTATTACATGACTGATGTATTAAACAAATTTTGCAACAATATACCCAATATCATTATTTTCTTCAAATAAATGGCTTTAATGTCTATAATTTGAAATATGATATTAAAGCGCTTCTACCCTATTTAAAAATCGCGTCTGATGGAGACTACCGTTGTCACAATAAGGATCGGTGTCTAGGTGCAGGTTGTAAAGGTGTCTTTAGATATTGATATTGAAATCAAGAAATATATTAGAAGCATAACACTTCCCCTGCTCAACTGAGTGCTTGATGTTTTAAACGCAGATGGCAATGACTTAACTGATGATCGAGAGATTAGCATGTGTGTAATATCTTCCAAAAAATATCAGAAACGAAAGCCGCAACATGAAGATCATTGTTGATGATGATACTTGGCGGAATATCCCATTATTATCTTTAGAGGATCTTTTATGGCCAGTCTTTCTTACTAGAAAACACAAAAGTGAAAAACACCACTGATTCTACCATTATCTAACTTTTCGTTGCTTTCTACAATCTAGTCGATTGGTTAGAGGGGGTATTATCACTGGTCCATTCGATGTCCTCTAAACAGAAGATACATCGTATTCAGGGAAACCATCCTCAAGAGAACCCCTAATTAAGTCGCCTTTAACGACATGTAGAGTGATATGTAGCAGGTATATCGACACGAGGGTAACATCTACTTAGGGTTGTCGATCGAGGTCTACAATGGCTATGTTAGAGGTCTTATTTGTATATCCAATACGGAATAATTGCGAAATTTTCTTTTTTCTATATAAGATACTCAATTTCAGTGCCATATTATTCGTCATCGTTCACGACTTCCCAGCACTCTAAGTGAAAGTTTTTTGTCTGGTGAAGATATTGACAAGTTCATTGTATAACTAATTGGACGATAACGCTCACTAATATCTGCAATGGTCCACTTACCATGATCATGAATTCCAATTAGTATCATCCCACACTCATGTGTTATTCTCAATCGATATTACTTCTCATAAAAATCAATAGTAAGATAGTATCACGAATGATGGCAGTAATCCCACATCTATTTACGTTCTTTAAGTACGCCTTAGTATTTACATCATAAACAGAGTTGTTTTGACAGCATGTAGTGAATTTAAATATTCATCTATCTTTGCCTAGCCAGGCGCACAATGATATTCGCGCGATAAGAATGCATGCACGGTTTTTCACGTCTTTAGCTAAATAAATTAGCCATGATTGAGTTGGGTAGGTAACGACCTTTACGAGATCAGACTTCAAAACAAATACACACAAAACACAGAATAATTTAGATGTCATTATTTCACATATAAACACGATAGACAGGTTATGTACGATATGGAGGCAAAGATCATGCGACATTATTTCCCACACAGATTCGTAAATGACCATTTCTTATGTTTGCCAAGACTTGCACAAGGTACAATCACTTTCCACGTCTATAGTTTCGTAGTTTCTGTTTTGATTTGACGTTTTCTGTAGTGGCATTTGTCACAGGGACTTGCTAGTACGTATAACATACAGTATGTATTATATAGTATATACGTCCAATGGTATTGGTATGTTAGCTCTGGAGATTCCTACTTTGGTAACCCCTTCGAAGCTCTTGGCTTCCAAAATATGCAAATCAGAAATGAGAAATGCTGTCACGAAGTCTTGTTGGAATAACTGATTTTCACTTTAGAAATTGATATTTCACGCACGGGATTATTCATTCAGCGATACAAAAAAAAAAACCTGATAACGTTATCCCCTTTGAGGATACTGTATAACTGTTAGTTTTATATCATAGTGAAGGACAGTATTCATGTATCCGACGTTAATATGAGGCCATGATCAAAGTTACTATTGCCAATGACGTAAATCTGATGTACATATATTAATATTGGTATACAGTGCAACTTCCAAAAACCGATCCTCCGCAAAGCCGATCACCTCTTGAAACCGAACGAAATAGCAATGTTCGGTCTTCTGTAAATTTGCCTTACCTTAGCGAACGACAGGTGCCCGACAAACCGACCGTAAATTAACATTGTGATTGTCGTCGAAAGCATTGTTTTGGGTAATACATGTGAAGTAGGTGAATTTGTACGCAACACCTACGACAAGAGGGGCATTCTTTATCTTTACCCTTCGTAGGAGAACTTCCAGGGTCTGGAGCAATAACCTAGAACATTTGAGAGCATCTGGTTTAAACGCGGCATATAAAAGAAGGTTAAATACAATTCATGACATGCTCCAATGACTAGCTTTATACATTTGACAAGGATGTCCCTTACTGACCTGCAACTCGAAACTTGTCCGAGATATTATGGTCCATTGTAGCTGTG
Source organism: Pecten maximus (assembly GCF_902652985.1). Classification (NCBI taxonomy): domain Eukaryota; kingdom Metazoa; phylum Mollusca; class Bivalvia; order Pectinida; family Pectinidae; genus Pecten; species Pecten maximus. The sequence goes on along the minus strand of NC_047015.1, from coordinate 40,841,326 downwards.
TGAATTTTGATAAAAATAACCTCAAAGAATGAAGCGCTTGACCCCTGATAAGATCTTTCTAAAATAGTATTAATGACCTGTAACTTGACCCGACGACCCTGAAACTCTAACGTGTTCGAGATATCATAGTTATTTGTATTCGTGTGGAAGTTGGGTATTTTACATGTGTGTGTATGTGTGCATAGGCCTATGGAATGTTGTGTAAGTTGTACGAGCTACCGATGATCGAGTCTGTGTGTGAATGACTGAATGTAATCATGAATGGAAGGGATGTATCTGTGTATGGATGATTATTATTATTAATATTACCTTGTTCTAGCTCTGTGTTTATAATATGTGTGTATTGCCGTCGCTGGGACTTGTCGTCTGTCACTCGTGTCGTCCATGTTGTTTATAATTCGTCATGTATGAGAGCGGCTCGTTGATTGGTTGACCAGTAGGGCATCCGAGATTGGCCACCGTATTTACTATAATACGGTAGCGCACGTGTTTTTGTCAGACGGGCAGTTAGCTTTTGCTGAGTCCGTCTCGGCGTCACTGTTAGCAGTAAGGTGTACGTGTTTGCAGGTGGGTGGCTATGTAAATGTCTTAGTCAATATGTTTCGTTCTTGTCTCGTACATTGTGTCGTCACACGGGCCGAGCCAGGTAGCTGAACCCGTTTATATATCTGTCCGTGTTATCCAAAGCGACGGCCTGGTAAGGGCCTGGCTGTATATGTTTAATGTTCTTCATGTTAAAATAAAACTGTTGAAACTTAATATTGTTGTTCATTATTACTGTTACACATGGAACCCCAGACTAGAACCTGGGTAAAAGTCTGTAACGACTGAGAGGTCATTCCTCCTACATTCGTATGACGTTTGATCAAAATCCTTCAAGGGATGAAGCCGCTACATCGTTGACAACGGATTTTCTAAAAATAGTAAATGACCTTGACTCGACAACCCTGAATCTCGAACTTGTTTGAGATAGCATGGTATTTTGTATTTGTGTGACGTTCCATCAATATCAATCAATGAATGGAGCCGCTAGAGTACTGACAAGTGGCGTTACTAGTAGCATATATGTTTGCATAATTAGGCTTTAGGCGGGAATGTCTCTAAAGCAGAACCATCAAACGCACAAATCAGGCAATGCTAAATAAAGTATGTAAAAATGCCTATCTAGAACCTTCCACTCACTAGTAAGCGAATGCGTCTGCGCATTGTCAGGCCGGATGTTACAGCTGAATCTGAAGTTTCGTTGACGACAGGGAAGATAACAATAACAATATTGAAATACAATGTCGATGTTCTGAATAAGGCCGATGTCAACGGGTTTATGTTTCAAATAATTATTCTCATTAGTACAGCATCCTAGTTTGCAATGAAACTATATTATTTCCCCTTACCGTGACCCATTGACACTGCTTGTTTGCTGCGTTTATCGTCCCGTGAACAGCCAGTGTCATTTTGAGGCGGGATTTCAATATAGTAGTTGGTGAGCACCTTACTGAACTAAATACGGGTGGCCCATCGCATGACATTCACAGCAATTAAGGTAAAATGTCTTACCCAACGACACAACCACGACAGCACACACTGGCCCGTCTCACAACTTTTTGAGAAACACAAACCGACACGGATATAGGGAGTGTCGAACCTCGTACCTAGGATCTTTATCTGAGGCTATGTGGCCGGCGCTCTAACCGAATGAGCTATCGAGGACCTACCTATTAACACAGATGCAGGTCAGTAAGGACGACATGACTCTTCCATAAATATGACCACCAACGTGAAAAATTATTTAGTTTAATTTTACAGATTCTGCATTGTTACATAATAAAAAGAACAGAGAAAAAACAACAAACAAACAAACAAACAAAACGTTACATATGAATCTGACCGATGTTATTTCCTGAACCTAACCGGTCAAACTCGATCACTTCAACAAACCGAACCCTCTCTAAACTGGAACAATATTCATATACAGCATGATCGGTTTAGAGAATATTTAGATGGGTCTAATATAGGTTATGTGTTGTCGTAAAGCAATGACTTGCTGTAAACTTGGGGGACGGTTGTGTCAATTTGATTAGGATTTTACGTGACTCTTTATTCGTTATATATTCTTTGGCGGTATAAGTGGAGGTGCCAAGAAAATCTTAGCAAGAAACATTTACTTTATAAAGTTTTGTGGGGGAAATTCATAATGTTTGCATGTAAATGGCGAACTTTAAACGAGTGGCTACCAAGCAGGTGAGACTTTTGATGATTATTTTAGTTTTCGGGACTCACTGGAATTCAGTCATTGTGTAAGTGTGAACATACCTACCATCACAGCAGGTCTCCTGTTGTCAGACAGCCCTGATTTCCCCTTCATGTGAAGATTGTGCCACTTTTTCTCAACATCTTCTACCGCACGCCTGATACGTGACGAAGCGCCAGTTTTGTCATATGGAGGCACTCCAGTTTGGCTTTCTTATTTTGCTAGGTTCTCCCGTCTGTCTGGAGCCAGTTTCAATAACTGGGTAGGCAGACGACCGGACACGTGTTTTTCCACGTGCTACTGTCTGTAAACAGAAAGTAAGGAAATCGGAGATTTTTTTGGCAACGAGCCATTTAATAAGGTATACAACAACCAAGTATGGTGCTTAGAATTTTTATACAACGGAAATAAAGCCACTTCCCTAACAATGTGTTTGTTTGTTTTTGTTTAGCGTCCTATTAACAGCCATGGCCATTTAAGGACGTGCCAGGTATTGGAGGTGGAGGAAAGCCGGAGTACCCGGAGAAAAACCGCCGGCCTACGGTCAGTACATGGCAACTGCCCCACGTTGGTTTCGAACTCGCAACCCAGAGGTGGAGGGCTAGTGATAAAGTGTCGGGACACCTTAACCACTCGGCCACCGCGGCCCCATGCTTAACAAAGCAGATTGGAAATTTAAAAGTATAAGCTTAAGGAAATATATTTTTTATGAATACAAGTCCTGGTTGTAACAGCATCAGAACCTCTAGCAAATGTTATAAGAAGCTTGGACGGTGCCCATTATCGTCGAAAAAAAACTGTTGCGGATTTCGTAAAATGTAGTCAGATGAAACGCTTAGTAGATAAGTGTGTTGATTCGTAAATCAGTAATAATCTAAAACTACAAACGTCTGAGTTAATTGTCCTTCAAAAAGAAAATGCACGAAAAAAGAAAGGGATACCACACTGAATGAGTATGACAGTACTCGCGACGCACTTGTTTGAAATTTCTTAAAGACTCTGTGTCCCTGAGATGATTTTATACAAACTCTCGAAGGATTATAGGTAATTCTCGGTGTCATCAAGGGTGATATGTATGTAGACACAATCACATATAGTCTACGAGGGCTTTATATCAGGGAGTCGCATTATTGGCCGTTTCATCGAAGGTACAGCTACGGCAATCATCAAATTTGTGCAATTGTATGACAGGAAACAAGAAAAATCTTAAAGAAAGTGGCATGGTCCCTGAATCCCTCACAAAACAACAGTCTGTTGCGAATCAACTCACCAAATCCCATCTCGCGAAAAAGATTAATTCTATTTGGACAAGAAATTGTTAACTCTTTGTACAAAAAAACCCTTCATCATCGCAATCCCATGTACAAACCAGACTATGTGAATAAGCGAGCATATAGAAGAGCAAAATAGGGAACATCTTAGACTGGAAAGTGAGTTAATGATTTGATCCAGTTTTATATGACTATCTGAAGTGGTTTTCGGGACAAAAATAACTTTCCTTGTTATTCAATCTTTTCATTTTTTGTTTATTGTTTAAAACATAGTACTATTGACTGGAAGGTAATTGTCTACATAAAAAATTGTAAAGAGCAATTTACATAGTAAAGAATACATTCATGGCATGATTGTGACAAAAATTCATGTTTCCATCGCGCCATTTGGCTGTTTTATGGAAGAAACAATCTCAAAAATGCCTTTTCGATGATAACATTTTAGACACAAAAACTGTGTTTTTTTTTAGAGAATACACCCTTTTATGGGCATTGGATGCAAACCAATTTTAATCCTATCAAACAGTACGTAATATGCTATTGATGAGAGGAACAGTCATCAACATGTAAGTGGTGGAACATTTTCAAATCTTGGGTTGAATTAGCCTATGGTTTAATTGCCGATTTTCGACCTTCTTTAGATAATTAACAAAAACACGAGAGTATTTGCTCGGTATGTTGAGAATATGTACACAGATATAAAAAAAAAAGTGAGAGAAACACTTTTTCATAAAAAAATCCAAGATGGCTACTTCACAAGTCCCCGTGGTTGAAGACATTGGCTGACAAATAGACAGAACAACAAACCAAACGTGTTCCTGATGATTTTGGTTGGTTTTCGCATTTACGGGAGTGTTCATAGCTACGGGCGATTGTATTATACCTATATTTATAAGTTTGGTTAGTCACATGGTAACGGGGATCTTTCATATCGAGCCCCAAACATACTTTCGACATATGCACTCCGTTGCCGCATGGAAAACTATTTCAAGTTTTGTCGGAATTTCTTCACCTGTGGTTGTAATGGTCGAGGGTTTTCCAGCGCCCTGTAATATCCAAGGTAGTACAAGATACTGGAGATGTGCGCACACATTCCCATCGTTCTCTCTCCAACTGGGCACTGGCAGTAGTAGTCCTTTATTGGGGCCTCATCATCGGGTGAAACGGTGAACCGTATCCAAACGTTATATTTCGTTTGGCTTTTGTGTCGAGAATGTATTTGACATCGGAGAAGGTCTGGGGAGTGCTGGTAAAGCCACACCTCATAGTCTCCGTAATCACTTAAATGTTCGGCGATGTAACCAGGAGCCAGAGATATCTGATACGTTCCACACGTAATGGTTCTCAAGTAATCGAGATCGAGACGGGGAAACAGTACGGAAGATGCATCCATCTTGACAAACTCGGACCTTGCCCGTCTAGATAGATCCGGATCTGTCTTGACTCTCTGAGCTAAACCATTCGGTGTTGTCAAACGGTCCTTCATACGTTCAGCCATTAGCCTATCTTTGGCATCTCTCTCTCTGGAGATCTCTGGTAGATCTGTCCTCTAATACCATTCAGACAGGCTGTGACGGTTCGAAGCAAAGCCTCGATGACATTGATAAAGCTGTTAGACACCAATTGCGTTCACAAAGAAAATGAGACAAGTCAGGGTCCCAACCCTGACAGAGCCACAACGCTTTGGAGATGGGACAATAAAACAAGGAAAGTGAGACAAGAATAGGTAGCGTCGAGTCAATGATTCCGTAAACGTATAGACAAAGACAAGAATATACGGATAAATGTACAAGGCCACACGATCAGAAAATTCAAAAGAGGACAACTTGAGATAGAACAGTATTCATGTAGCAGGGTGTCCTCAGTGTAAATCTTTATATCGATACTGTTTATTTAGTCGTTAGATATCATAAAACTGTCATGAAAATATCCGCTCTGATATTCAATATAAAATTTTGTATATAATAAGCTATATAATAGGGTTTCAGACAAGGTTGTTACTCATTTCCCCTTTTCTAACAATTTACAACCACATTCAAGCGGCGATATGAGAACGTTCCACCACATGGAATTTGCTGATTTTTGGTACACATATGAAACAAGTAAAGTTCTATCCGATTTTGTGATGGAAATTTGCATCCAAAACTATATAACGGGAGAAAATTGCAATTTTATGGCATTTTTCTTCATAATTGTGTCTCTGCAAGTGCATTTTCATCCGAGAAAATTTTTGTTTTATGTTTTATGAATAAACACGATGTTTTGGAAATATTTATCAAAAGAAATTTATACTATGTTGCGAATTACAATTTCGAGATAACCTTCTTTTATGTACGACCTTATGTCTTTGATGCTCAAAATGACAACTTTATAAAAATACATTTTCACTGAAATTATGAAATCTGGGTGTCGGAAAGGTGTAAAATTATTCTTCGGAAAAAAAAAACTGTAGTTGAGCTAGATAAGAAATTATACGGGGGCAGGCTCCTTTGGTAGTATAAAAACGTTTTGTTGCATGAAAAAACATTTGTACAGATTTGACAATATCGTATTTTCATGTTTCATTTGAATACAAGTACACTATTTCCCCCAAACAAATACTTCTAAATTGATGTCTAATGAACAAAATTTGAACATATAAAAATAGTGGTATGCATCTTTAAAATCAGCACACAAACAAATAGGACTGACAAACCCCTACTCTAAAAATAGATATGACCGTAGATCCCTACAGCGGTGCCTTTCCGGCCATGTAGTATAGATAGATGGTGATTTCGAGTACGCAAATGATCGGTCACACGTGGAGGTACAACAGACATGTTATTCCTACAATTCTGAAAACAAACATCGGATTCAATATCATTATCTTAATCATTGCATAAATGTACAGACGACGGAACAAAATAAGGTGATCATCTATGTTAAGACGATTGCAGGCTGCTTGATAATTACCAGGGTTTCTTAAATCACTGTTTGGATCACCGCTACTTGTTAGGATTAAATGTTGTAGGTAAATTGGGGCACTTGTATTGTGTAAATTGTTAAGGTACACAGTTTCTGCTCTTTCCTTCACTGCTTGAGTGTTTTCCAACCAGTTTCAATGTATATAGATTTGCGCGAGGATAAAAAGCCTAAGAATAGGGACAACCATAGCTGGTCCTATTTCTGTGGAATCGGACAATTGATCAGAGCAGCTATGCCTATCACAGGAGGTATATTCTAGTAAAGGTCGAATAAAGGAAATATTCTTATATTAATTAAGAGTAGTTCTACTTTGTATTCCAGCCTTTTAAACGAAGTAGCTTTTTGAGAAGAAGCCTTTATTACTTGGTTTATATTGTCAGTCCATTTAGAATTGCATCTAAATGTTGATGCGAATCAATGAAATCGATAGGGTCATCGTTGCGTACCAGGTTTGGTTTGTTTGGGACATTTCTCGAAGAAAATAGAAATGCTTTCGTTCTTTACAGGATTAAATGGCATAAAAAATGATCGGACCAGTCATGTAGACGCTACGCTCAAATAGATTAGAAGATTTACGAAGTGATTAATCGTCTGCAAAAAGTCTGAAAATGATTTCCATGGAAACAGCGAGGTCATTGATACAAAGAAACAAGCATTCTGTGAGTATTGCTAAACCAATACATCATCATTTTTTATGTGTAAATTCAACTCTATTGGGTTGAATAAACAATGTTTCCTGCCCCTTAAAGATATTCAGGTATTCTTTTGGTATGTCTACTGCACAGAGTAAAAGAATCTAAAGTGAATTTAAAGTGAAATATGTGATAACAGCCTTGGATTGAAATATAAACATGATTCTACATAGCACAGCATAGTAGTAAACTGATTTTATTATAAAATTTATTGCAAATCAACATGGAATACCATCTTCTGTTCAAGGGTGGCCTTAAATGACCTCGCTGGTGATAGGCTGTTAAACTCTAATCAATCAATCTTTCATCAGGAAGATGAAATGTTAGATGGAATTGCACTGTTCATTCAATCCTATGGAGATGCAAGTAGGTTACATGTATATATGGATTCATTAATACTTCACACTTAAAAAGCAGCATCCTAATAC